>NW_007052826.1:0-891 GCF_000164805.1 Carlito syrichta
ACCTCCCAACATGGTGGGACAGAAGGACCTGTCTAAAGAGGAATCCTAGGTTGAAATTATGTCCTTTCTCAGTGTGGCTTTAGAGGCAGGAAGAGGTTGCACAGATGGACACAACTGAGCATTTCAGAGACTGTGAGTTACCTGGGGTGCCAGCTGCCAGGGCCTATCATACCACAAGGTGACACAGGTGGAGGTCTACAGGAGGATTCAATCATGTGGCATTTGGATATCCTATTTCTCATATTGAGGTGAGTTTTTCCTGCAAAGCTGTCGAATGCTGATGTGTGACTCTTGCTCCCTGGAACCAGGGCTCTCACATGCTCCTGTGATCCATGACTCTCAAGCGACCAACAACCACTCTGGGACTGGGGCTCATCATGTAGATCTGGGCCTTTCCCAAATGCACGTGCACGGGTTGATGTGGCTCGGAATACCTCTCTTCACTCCTGAGATCAATGGTCTCTCCCTGTTCTCAGGGGTTTTTGTGTCCACAGCTGTTTTCATTTTATCTTGTGACTGGGGTTTCACCAACATCATGTAGTTTTCACATTTTCCTAAATTGAGTTGTTTTATTTCCTACTTCAGCATGGCTGCAACATCACAGGCATATTTTGCATTCTCTTTAAAGGGCAGAATTTTAAAATTTTGAAAGACAGCTTTCCTTGGTGAGTTCTGGAACTCATTTTCAGGCACTCATGCTTTCTGGATATCTGGGCATGCTCTTCATCATTCAAATACACAATTTTCCATGAAACTTGAGGATAAATGGCCTTAATAAATCCCATTATTCTGAAGAAAAATAAAATAACAGGTTGGTGACACAGGAGCGGTGATAAATACCATTTTTAATTTTTCAGTGTCACTGTTATCTTTTTCCTCCTGCCTGGCTGC
>NW_007052827.1:0-912 GCF_000164805.1 Carlito syrichta
GTGGAGGGGAGCTGGTGGGGGCAGCAGCAGAATGGGATCCCTGGCCTCCACTCTGACAACTCAGGAGCTGCTGAGCTCGGCCCCCCTCACAATACATTTTAATATAACGGAAAATGAACGGCCGCGTGTAAAATCGGGCGCGCAAACTCCCTGCTGACCCTTGCCCCGGCCACGCCCTAAACCGTCAAGAGACATTTCACATCACGCTCCAATGCCGCCGCCTCCCCCAAATGCATGGGATCCTGTCCACCAGTGCAGGCGGGGCCTGCTGTTTCCCTCTGTCCTGCCTTGGCATTTGTAACTTCTGCTCGAACCCACGTGACAACTTAACCGCTCTGTACTGTACACTCTCATTCACACACTCACACACACACTCCAACTACTCTGCTCAGCTGGACTCTCAGAACCCTGCTGAGGCTGGGCTGGGTGGCATCCCAGTGTATTTTGAAAGGGTACTCAGTAAGCCTCTTCTGATGCACAACCAATAATGGACATGCAACTTTACACAACTTTGGCCACCTGCCAAACCTTAAACAATGTAAGACGAAAGAGCCATACCATAGAAAAATGCACGCCATACCCTAACACTAATTATTTTGAAATTGGGTGGAATCATTCTGAAGAATAAAACATTGCATGTATGCAAATAGCTGAACTGTTGATCCTTACATATTTTTAATATTACAATTTCCAGGTTTGGAATTCATGAAAATTAGACTGCTGTCCTTATTAACAAACTGCGAAAAAAATGGTGTTAAGACTAAAGATTCTCTGTTACCTTTCCACTTCTTACATCTCTAGTGATTGTTTAGTCCATAGATTTATTGTTAAGCAACGAAAGAATGTCATTGTGACCCACACTTCCATTATGTTGATTTGAGTTGAGTATCTAAAAACAAAAGGTTCACCCCA
>NW_007052828.1:0-780 GCF_000164805.1 Carlito syrichta
GCCAAGTAGCAATGTCCAGGAAGTCACCTTAGTTGTACTGTCTTCTAATTATCCAATGACAAAACAAATGACACCGGCCCAACTTCCTCGAACACATACACAGAGACACATAGGCTCCTAGAATTGCACACACGTGGGAAGGAATATACAAACCAACATTGAACAGAGCACAATGCCTACAAACACCAGCATGGCATCCACACCAAAACATGCACATGCGTGTGCACCCATGATGCACATGACACAAAACACAGGCACGCAGCCACCAAGAACCACATGCATTCTCCTTCTCGCCAAATCCGTGTTGTACAGGCCATGTATGCACACGTACAACATTTGAACTCACAAATGCTGAATATACAGACTGTGAACAGAGTTACTGAAATCATGGGGGTGGAGAGGCCAGAAGGGAGCAGTAAGTGCTACACAAGTTTCTCCGAAGTGACAGAGAAGGGAGGGAAGAAGTGCTGAGAGCTTCACCTGTGGAGAAGCACAGCCAAGTCCCGTGAGCTCAAGTCCTGGGGGTATTCCTGGGGTTCCCCTGCGCATGCTCCAAGACAGAGTCACTGCACCCTTTCTGCATGCGCGTGTACACACACGCCTGGGTGGAGCCCACCTCCTCAGAATAACAAAGAGCAAGGAGCCAGTAAAGTGGGTGGTAGCTCAGGCAGGAAGTGGTCATCTCTGGCGCTGCAGGCTGGGGAAGGGAGAGTGGCGGGGCCCAGGCTTGGCATGGATAGCAGGGGGGGGGCGGACCTATCAGAAGGAATCCTCTGCCCA
>NW_007052829.1:0-909 GCF_000164805.1 Carlito syrichta
GGAAAACAACAGTCTTCCATGGGAGACATTCCTCCAAACGGCACGTCACTGAATGGGGGGGCAACAAGTATTACAGTGGCTTGGTCTTTGGCGTGCCGCCTGATTCTCCCTGTTTTTCAGCGTGTATTATCCTACATTGAATGCAAAGGCCTAGCAGAGCTGTATGCAACGTTTCCTGTATACAAAGTGCACAACTCCATGGTGCCACACTGAGCGACATGACCGGTTCGCTGTCATCTTTGGGAAAGCATGATTTGTTCACCTACTGAATTCTAAAGTGTTTTTGATTTGACCTGTCCGTCTCCTATCCAAAGCCATTGCTCTTCCGTTGGCATTTACGAGGAAGAGCTGACAGGCTTGGCTTGCTGGCTGTGAGTGTGCATCAGCTTGGGGAATGCTGTGTCAAATGTTTACTGCATTGTGATGTATTTTCCATTAGTTTGATTCTTGTGTGCTGTACGGTGTAATACACGATTCTCAAGGTACGGCTTGAATGAGCATAGCCGAGCATGTTATGTCGATACTTCACATGTAGGAATGAGCATGTCAATGGTGTCAGACTGAGTGAAATGAGTGCTACACACTCACTTGTAGAAAAGCAGTGCTTGCCTTCTGTTTGAGCCCTGAAACGTTTTACCCCTTGGCGTTTCTCTAGGCTAGGAAATGCAGTCACTCTCGCGTTGGCCTTGCTGAATAAGCGTAGACGGCCTCTGTGAGGCTTGTTGTGCATGTGCATCTTCCCGGGGAAGGAGCTTTTCAAAATGTGCAGCGCTCTTTAGGGGCTATCTATGTTATTCTCACTTGGTGCATGCTGCCACACATGAGTCTGAGTCTCGCGCTTTTCTTCTCATACGCCATTCGGCTGCACAGAGCGCCTCTGTTTCACTAAGAGTTCTCTCATGGGACACA
>NW_007052830.1:0-384 GCF_000164805.1 Carlito syrichta
ATGGAATGTAGAGTAACGGAATGAATGGAATAGGATGGAATGGAATGGAGAGTAATGGTATGGAATGGAATGGAATGGAATGGAATTGAATGGAAAGTAATGGAATGGAATGAATGGATTGGAAAGGAATGCAATGGAGTGGATTGGAATGTAGAGTAACAGAATGGAATGGAATGGAATGGAATGGAATGGAATGGAGTGGAATGGAATGGAATGGAATGGAGACCAATGAAATGGAATGGAATTAGATGTAATGGAATGGAATGGATAGTAACGGAATGGAATGGAATGGAATGGAGACCAATGAAATGGAATGGAATTAGATGTAATGGAATGGAATGGATAGTAACGGAATGGAATGAAGAGTAACAGAATGGAAAGGAA
>NW_007052831.1:0-910 GCF_000164805.1 Carlito syrichta
CTTCGGTGTCATTTTTCTCTCCATGTGCACAAAAAGAAGTCATGTGAGCACACAGTGACAAGGCAGTCTTCTGCAAACCAAGAAGTGAGCCCTCACCAGAAGCTGACCATGCACGTGCCTTGATCTCAGAATTCCTTTATGCTACCAATGTAGCTACCTCTTACCTCTATTCAACAGAATTTGATAGATATTTGTGAAATACATACTATAGACCAGAGCTCATAATGACTGGTGGACAAAGTAAATGGTGTTCTCCCTACAGGGACTTCATTTCAGTTACCTTTGTTGCATAGTAAATTGCCACAAAACTTAGTTCTGGTTAACAATGGTAGCCTTCTTGAATCTTGTGACTTCTGTAGTTGAGAAAGTCAGGAAGGCCCCAACTGGGCAGCTAGCTTGTTGTCTTCATGGGTTGTAGTTAAATGGTGGCTGAAGCTGGAACTGCAAAGGAGGGAGTATGGAACATCTGTTAGCTGCTAAGCATCCCTCTCTTTTAATGTGGTCTCAGAGCCTTTCCATGTGGTTTCTCTGCATAGACTAGTTTGGGTTTTCTCATAGCATGGCATTCACAGGGCAGTCTGTTTGCTTATGTGGCAGCTGCAGACTTCAGTAGTGAGAATTCTAGAAGAAAATGCAGAAGCCTGAAGGACTCAGCCTTGGAAGTCACCTAGTTTCATTTCTGTTGCATTTTCTTACCACTAAGTGCGTCACTAGCTACCCTGCCCATATGTAAAGGCAGGGGAGTTAGGTTCTCTCTCATGATGGGTGATTTCAGGTTCTAGAAAAGTATATGAGAATGGCGATGTTGAACCATTTTTTGAAACACACGACCCTAGCACTTACCATACATCTAGCACTTACCCTACTTTGATGCATATCCATCTCCCTATTTAGACCACAGGTTTGTTGA
>NW_007052832.1:0-533 GCF_000164805.1 Carlito syrichta
AAATAAATAAATAAATAAAAAATAAAAATAAAAATATTGGCTTCTGTTTCCAAACAAGGGCATGCTGGATCCAGATATGAATAGCACAAAGTGGGCCTCCAAGAAGCACACAGCCGAGCAGACTGAGAGGTAGCCAGGGGACGTTTTATGCCCAGTACGTGGTGACTTGGGTGGGGGCAGTGAGAGGAGGGAGGTGGGTGGGGAAACAGGATCAAACTCTGGGATGCTGGAGGAAGAACAGGAAACACCAGATCAGTCATAGGAGGAGGGAGGGGAGGGCTTCACGTGCAAATTTGGTTTCTTCATTTTCTCTGCCCCCTCTGCCTCCACCCCTATTTATTTGGTCTATTTTACATTCTGGGATGAAAGTCCCTTTTTGGGGTCATCAGTTGATGGCCAGGAAGCCAAAGGGCAGGACCAGAATACGTGACTTCAGGTCCCCATAGAAAGTCCCACATGGGCCCCGGGGACCAGTGACATGGCTAAAAATAAAATGCTATGTTCATTAAAAATTATTGAAATTTAAAATATAG
>NW_007052833.1:0-800 GCF_000164805.1 Carlito syrichta
AAGAGGACTACAGGCCAATATCTTTGATGAACATTAGATGCTAAAAATTCTCAACAAGATCCTAGCAAACCGGATTCAGCAATACATCTCAAAAATCATCCACCATGACCAAGTAGGCTTCATTCCTGGGATGCAAAGGCTGGTTCAACATTCGTAAAACCATAAATGTAATTAAATACATCAACAGATATCAAAACAAAAGCCACATGATCATATCATTAGATGCAGAAAAAACTTTTGATAAAATCCAGCACCCCTTCTTGATAAAAACCCTTGAATATCTAGGCATACAGGGAACATACCTCAAAATAGTAAAAGCCATCTACAAGAAACCCACAGCCAGCATACTCCTAAATGGACAAAAATTGGAAACAATTCCCCTGAAAACTGGAACTAGACAAGGATGTCCACTCTCACCCCTCCTGTTCAACATAGTATTGGAAGTCCTGGCTAGAGCAATCAGAGAAGAGGAGGCAATCAGAGGTATTCAAATAGGAAAAGAGGACGTCAAGTTATCTCTCTTTGCAGATGATATGACTGTGTACCTTGAAAACCCAAGAGAATCTGTCAAAAGCCTCCTTACATTGATAAAGACCTTTGGCAAAGTCTCAGGATATAAAATAAATGTACAAAAGACAATCGCATTTCTCTACACCAATAATAAACAAACAGAAACCCAAATAAAAAACACAATTCCATTCACAATAACCACACACACAAAAAAAGAAATACCTTGGCATCTTCCTAACCAGAGACGTGAAAGACCTTTACAATGAAAATTACAAAACACTGCTCAAAGA
>NW_007052834.1:0-582 GCF_000164805.1 Carlito syrichta
CTTTGGTTCCATTCCATTCCATTTCGTTACTCTCCATTCCATTCCATTGCATTGCATTCCATTCCATTCGGTTACCCTCCATTCCTTTCCTTTGCATTCCATTCAGTTACTCTCCATTCCATTCCATTCCGTTAATCTCCCTTCCTTTCCGTTACACTACATTCCAATCCATTTCATTCCACTCCATTCCATTGCCTTCAATTCCATTGTATTCCATTTAGTTACTCTCAATTACATGCCTTTTTCAATCCATTCCATTCCGTTACTCTACCTTCCATTCCATTCCATTTCATTCCTTTCCATTCCATTACTCTACATTCCATTCCACTGCATTCCATTCCGTTTTATTCCATATCATTTGATTCCATTCCATTCCATTCCATTCCAATACTTTCCATTTCATTCCTATCTCTCCATTCCCTTCTATTCCATTCCATTCCATTACTCTCCAATCTATTACATTCCATTTCATTCCATTCCATTACTCTCCATTCCATGTCAGTCCATTCCATTACCTTACTCTCCATTCCATTCCATTCCATTCCATCCCATTCCATTCCATTCTTTTACTGTGCAATCCAA
>NW_007052835.1:0-593 GCF_000164805.1 Carlito syrichta
AAAATATACCTGGAAACAAATTGAAAATGAAGAAACATCTTACCAAAATCTCTGGGATGCCTTGAAAGCTGTAGTAAGAGGGGAATTTATATCCCTACAAACACACATGAAGAAAATGGAAGGAACACAAATTAACAACCTAACAAGCCACCTAAAGAAGCTGGAAAAGCAAGACCACAAAAACCCTAATTTCAGCAGAAAAATTCGGATCACCAAAATAAAAGCCCAAATCCAGGACATAGAAGATAAAAAGATAATACAAAAAATCAATGAAACAAAAAGCTGGTTCTTTGAAAGGATAAACAAGATTGATGGTCCCCTAGCTAGACTGACCAAGAAAAAAATGAGAAAAAAACCAAATAAGCACAATCAGAAACACAAAAGATGAAGTCACATCTGACCCTGAAGAAATACAAAAGATCATTAGGGACTACTACGTACACTTGTATGGAAACAAACTTGAAAACCTTAAGGAAATGGAGGACTTTCTGAACTCACACAACCTACCTAGGTTGGAAGAAGAAGAAATTGAGACCCTAACTAGACCAACAACAATCAAGGAAATCGACTACATAATAAGAAAACTTCCTACA
>NW_007052836.1:0-1203 GCF_000164805.1 Carlito syrichta
AGTTAGAATGATGAGTTATGGTTATAGTGGGTGATTTTGGATTAGGATTTAAGAAATAGTATGAGAATATGATTTATGAGATCATGGAAAGGTTAATAGAAAATGTAAGATTATACATTAATAATAAGAATAATACCCTTGAAGTTTAAGGTTATACATTGAATGATTTTGGGGAACAGTTTGTGAAACTAATGTAAGAATTAAGCATTTGTTACCTTAATGTACAATTCTTTGAAGTACACATCATGAGATTTGTAAGCCCCCAGCAGATGATTGTTTCTCTGCCAGAGGTTATAGAAAATGGTATATAAGCTGGAGAGAGTTTGAATAAAAGTTGGAACGGTCTTGGCCAGACCTGACCCAGAAGAACTGCCTCAGAGTTGTTTCTTCTTCGCTGTTTCCTGATTCCCCGATTCAGGCCCAACTCCCCTCGGTCGGAGCTGGTCTCCGACAGTACCCCAAAAGAAACTCTGTAAACATTAGCAGTTACTGCCCATTAGCCCTTCTCCCCGGCCTCTGGAAGCCTCTAATCTACTTTTGGCAATCTCTGTGGATTTATCTTTCTTATATTGATGGAATCACATAATATGTGACTTTTTGTTTCTGACTTTTTACACTTAGCATAATATCTTTAAGGGTCATCCATGCTGTGGCATATGTCTGTGCTTCGTTTCTTTTTATTGCCAAGTAATTTTCCTTTGTTTGTCTATACCACATTCTGTTTATCCATTCATAAGTTGACAGGCATTTGTGTTGTTTCCACATTTTGGCTATTAGTGAATAATGCTGCTATGAATATTTGTGTATACATTTTTGAACTGATGTATGTTTCCTTTCTCTTGGATGAATACTTTGGAGCGAAGTTGCTGGCTTATAGTTTCTTTGTTTTAACATTTTGACTAACTGCCAAAGTGTTTTTCAATACAGCTGCACTATTTTGCATTTCTTTTTTTTTTTTTTTTTTTGAGTTGGAGTCTCATCTGTTGCCCAGATTGGAGTGCAGTGGCCGCTCCCGGCCACCGCAGCCTCAACCTGCTGGGCTCCGGCGATCCTTCTGCCTCAGCCTTCCAAGTAGCCGGAATTACAGGCATGTGCTACCATGCCCACCTGATTTTTTGATTTATTGTAGAGATGAGGTCTCGCTGCCCAGGTGGGTCTCGAACCTGTGGGCTCAGGAAATCCACTCACCTCAGCCTCCCAAAG
>NW_007052836.1:2214-3898 GCF_000164805.1 Carlito syrichta
TTCCTACCTCAGCCTTCCAAGTAGCTGGAACCACAGGCATGCGCCACCACACCTGGCTAATTTTTGTTTATTGCAGAGACGAGGTCTTGCCATGTTGCTCAGACTGGTTTTGAAGCCCTGAGTTCAGGCAATCCTCTCACCTCCGCCTCCCAAAGTTCTGGAATTACAAGTCACAGATTCTTTTTCAGGCTATTTCTTATTTCTTTTGCAGGCTAGATTCATTTAGTAAGAAATTAGCCTCAGATAATTGTTAAACTGGTTCCTTCTCTTTGTTTTAGTGATAGATCAAATTACTCTGGCCACTTGCTGCATCATCAGTAGATCTGCAACTCAGTAATGACTGTAGGTGACTATGAATAGTTTAATGACGTCATACCACTTCTTTGCTAGTAAGGTAATCATTAAAGGAATTAGTTGTCAAATAAGATCTTTTCTAGAGCTGCACTGTCCAATAAAAGTACCATGTGAGGCACTTATGTAATTTAAAGTTTCATAGTAGCCACATTTAAAAGTTTTAAAAAAGGTGATACTCATATTAGTAATAGTTTATTTAACTCACTGTATCACTGATTGTATGTAATCAATATAAAAATTACAAAACTAGTAATTTTTTAATTACTTTTTAATTCTAGTACAAGGTCTTAATTCAGACTAGCCACATTTCAAGGGCTCGGTAGCTACATACGGCTAGCAGTTACCATATTGAACAGTACCATTCTGGAGGATGTAACTGCTTATGATCTAGATTCTGCTCAGTGGTATGATGATCTCTCTACCTTTGGGAAAAACAGATGCGTGCATTATCAGCCTGTATTTCTGGTTCTTTAGTTTCATATTGTTACTGCCTTTTTCTTTTTTTAAAACATGCAAGAGGGTCTTTAGAGGATTAAAGAGAGGCAGGCTCCTTACAGCTCAAATTTTTGATTGTGAGCAGAGCTTAGTTTGCAAGAGGAAAAAAAAATCATCTTTCTCATCATTAGGAATGCACCAGGTTCTGTAGTTCTCAGCAAATGAAACTGTTATTGTTTGGTCCTTGTTCTAATTGTTCAAGATATTCAGGGTCTGCTTTGGTGGTTTGTTCTTTTTTTTTTTTTTCCCAGTTGGAGTCTCACTCTGTCGCCCAGGTTGGAGTGCAGTGGCACACTCCCAGCCACTGAAGCCTTGAGCTGCTGGGCTCAGGTGATCCTTCTGCCTCAGCCTTCCAAGGAACTGGAACCACAGGCATACACCACCACACCAGGCTAGGCTGGCTTGTTCTTTATCAGTTTATGCACTACTTACTGTCTGACCACTCAGCTCACTTGGTTAGAATAAGATTATAGGTTTAATCTTTGTATTTAGTGAATGACTTTATGCCTTTTGGGGCTCTGTAGTATCAACTAAAATAGAATAAACCAGATCCTCTCTCATCCAGGAGTTTATAATGTTGTGAGAGAGTGGGTCTCAAATGCTAGCAGATGTAATTAAGACAGTTTAGTGAGAAGGCGATTTCAGTGTGGGCCATTGTGTGTGTCCTGGTCAGTTATTTGATTAGTAGAAGGGCTGAATTTCATCAAAATGGATTAATGTTTGAATGTCTTTAATCATAGCTTACATTTTCTAATTTGCCTCCAACTCCATCACTTTCTATTGCTGTACATTGAATCTCTACATCACTAACTTATACTATTTACCTTGCACCTGA
>NW_007052837.1:0-889 GCF_000164805.1 Carlito syrichta
GGGGGGGGGGGGGGGGGGGGGGTGGGATTGACAGTAGTGGAAATGTGCCGGGGGGAAGGGGGGCACACCTCATCAACAAGGGTACCTGCACAATGAATATTTGTATACTTAACCCTGAATTGTACCCCACAACTTTAAATTAAAAAATTTAAAAGTAAAAAAAAAAAGAAAAGAAAAGAAGAAACATGATTGTCGGTGACCTGCACTGACCAGGGGGTGGTTAGGACCGCACCGGTGAATCAGAACGGAGAGAAGAAACCACACGGAGGCAGCTCTTCTGGGAACAGTCTGGCCAAGACTGAAGCCAATTTTATTCAAACTTTTTCCAACTTATATACCATTTTCTATAATCTCCAGCAGTGTGACAATTACTTGCTGGGGGCATACAAATTCATTGATGTGTAACGCGCTTTACAAATCATGTACCATCACAAGACTTTCAGGTTCCCAATGAACAATTACAATTCCATGATGTCTGAATCACAGGTGCACAATTTCAATACAGATTGTTCAAAATGTTCTCCACAATGTTCAATAAATCATTCATATTATACTCTAAGTTCTAAACCCTGATTAAAAAACTTTCCAAGTTAACTCTAAGTTCAATCCAATTTTACTAACTTTTAATATTTTTGACGATTAATATTATTAACTTAACACTATACTATAATCTATAAGTTTACTTAAATGACTTAATTTTATTACCTTAATTTTATACTATTTATTTTTATAATTCTTATAACCTACTACATTTCTATACTGCCCTATGATTGTATATTAATTACCTATGAACTTATCCTTAACCTAAATTTTATCACAACTTCTATAAATTTCAAATATCTAAACTATTGTCTTTATACTTTAATAATTACTTATCTTATAATATCAT
>NW_007052838.1:0-749 GCF_000164805.1 Carlito syrichta
CTGACTTAACTAGTTGATTTAACTAGCCAGCTACCTAGTTAGGCAGCTGACTTAACTAGATGATTTTACTAGCTGGCTACGTAGCTAGCCAGGTGACTTAACTAGCAGATTTAATTAAGTAGCTACATAGCTAGCTATCATATAGCTACCTCACTTATCTAGCTGACTTTACTAGCTAGCTAGTTGACATATCTAGCTGACTTAACTAGGTAACCACCTTGCTATTCAGGTGACTTAACTAGCTGAAATAACTAGCAAGCCTGCTTGCTACCCACCTGATGTAAGTAGCTTTTTAACTAGCTAGCCAGCTGTCTAGACAACTGACTTAACGTGGTGATGTAACTAGCTAACCAGCTGACTTAACTAGGTGATTTTACTAGCTGGCTACATAGCTAACCATCCTACTTAACTAGCGGATTTAATTAGGTAGCTACGTAGCTACCTATCATATAGCTACCTCACTTATCTAGCTGACTTTAATAGCTTGCCAGTTGACATATCTAGCTGACTTAACTAGCTAGCCACATTGTTATTCAGGTGACATAACTAGCTGAAATAACTAGCGAGCCAGCTAGCTACCCATCTAACGTAACTAAATTTTTAACTAGCTAGCCAGCTGGCTAGACAACTGACAACGTGGTGATGTAACTAGCTAGCCCAGCTGGCTAAACTAGCTGACTTAACTAGCTGGCCAGCTAGCTAGCCAGCTGAATTAATTGCCTCACTACCTAGCAAGCCAGCAGCTTAGC
>NW_007052839.1:0-2306 GCF_000164805.1 Carlito syrichta
TGGCTGAGGCTGAAGGATCACCAGAGCCCAGCAGGTCGAGGCTGCGGTAGCCGGGAGCGGCCACTGCACTCCAGTCTGGGTGACAGAGTGAGACTCCAACTCAAAAAAAAAAAAAAAAAAATCAAAAATCAGCTGGGTGTGGTAGTGCGCGCCTATAGTTCCAGCTCCTTGGAAGGCTGAGGCGGAAGGATCGCCAAAGCCCAGCAGGTCGAGGCAGCAGTGGCTGGGAGCGGCCACTGCACTCCAGTCTGGGTGGCAGAGTGAGACTCCAACTCAAAAAAAAAGAAAAAAAAATTTTGCCCAACTGTGGACTAATGCAAGGTAGGCTAGACTAAGCTGTGATGTTCAGAAGGCTGAGTGTTTCAAATCCATTCTGACTTACAATACTTTCAACTTATGATAGGTTTATCCCAGTGTGGTCCCATCAAAAGTTGAGAAGTTCTGTACAAAAAATCTATACCTCACTACAACCTGCTACGGTGGAATACAGAGGAATCAGTTTCACTCTGCCAGAGAGAGATGATCATAACTCACCTTCTTTTTTTTCTTTTTCTGAGTTTTCCGACTTGCAGAACTCTGCAGGAGGGCCTGGAAAACAGGAAGAAGGCAACAACTTCAGAAATGTGGAGAAAAGAAAAACACAAAGTGTGACAAGCTCTGAGCCTCTTTTCTGGACTTTGCTGGCATAACCTCACTCCCAGGGCAGGTGCCACATACTCACCACCTTCCATTCCACACTAACCTTCAGCTCTGCATCCTGGACCTCCATCTCAGACTTGTAGAGTTCAGGCTCAAAGGGTCCACTAGTTATCCGCATGGGGCCATTGGGCATGAGCAGAACTGTAAATTTAAACTGGGCGACAAATTCACCTATGGGAAAAATGAAGATGTGTTTTGATCAAATGTTCCCTTGCCATCTAATCAGGGCTCCAAAGAGAAACTCCTCAGAACTCACCCTCCTTCTCATAGAGAACATTAAATGGTTGCAGCAGTTCATGTTTGGCGCACTCCACCACACCCATCCGAGCCTTCTTCTCATCATCAAATGCCCTGGTAGGGGATGACAGTCAGAGGTGTTCTTAACTTACCGAAGTCTTACATTTTGCTCGGGTTTTTTAATAGCTCCTGTCCTCAGGCAGGAATCATTCTTAGAATTGCTCTTTTACGTTATCTTCAATGAGGAGATGGGGGAGGAGAGAGAACATGCAAGCTACAAGTCTAGGCAGGAAGGGAGGGGAAGGAAGAGAGGGGAGGGAAAAGTGTTCCTGGGTCTGTGAGTCAGACTGGTTCCAAGTCCTGTCCTTGCTAAGAGCATTACCTTAAAGTAAATGGCATGGCGTCAAAACGCCTTTCCACCTCACTGAAGAAGGCACGGGAAGTTTTCATTTTCAGTCCATACTGTTTAGAGGGGTCTCGTTTGTAAATGGTAGTCCTCTGCCCGGCATCCTTGGCCTACACGAGTAAGTGAGGTCACATTTGGTGTGGTGAACATGCCCCTCGTCACCCCCTTTTCCCAGCACTGTATTCTCACCTTGCCCTCTCCTGAGCTGACAAGGACATCCACAGCATATACTTCATGTACCTCAAATTCAGCCTTTTCATGGTCCTTCCTAAAATGAACAGAAAGGAAACATAAGAGTTAACAGGTAGCTCCTAGAAGCTTGGAGTAGAAGGTGGACAGGCTTAAGCTGGGTGTATGCAAGGGGTTGGCACCTACTTCTGCTGGTCTGTGGGATTCTGGATAATGGTCTTCTCTCCATCGATGACATGCTGCTTCAACTGGTGTGATAGCATACCTGCAGACAGGACACAGCCTATGGAATGAGCTATCTAGAATCTCAGGTTTCCAAATCCACCCACCTCAGCAGTTTGGAGGGGCAGGCAATAAAGAAAGTGCCTAGTTTTGGAAACAGGGCACTACGATTTCTGGCTCAGAGCAAAAGCCTTAATTCTGCCAAGCCACTTATTCTTAGACCCTCAACCCAATTATTCAAGGTCTCACCTTCTATTGGCGTGCAATTAAATGAGTGAGCAACTTTGTTCCAGGCTTCTGTCACTTGTGTGTTCTAGAAGTGCAAGATCAAATACGGGTGAGATATCAGGGGCTAGTAATTCTTTACCACGAGAATAAGCAGCATCAAAGAACTGAGAGTTCTTTTTTTGTTGTTTCTTTTTTGAGTTGGAGTCTCGCTCTGTCGCCCAGACTGGGGTGCAGTGGCCGCTGCCGGCCACCGCAGCCTCGACTGCTGGTCTCCGGCGATCCTTCCGCCTCAGACTTCCGCGTAGCCGGAATTACAGGCGCGCGC
>NW_007052839.1:2326-10549 GCF_000164805.1 Carlito syrichta
CCTCAGCCTCCCAAAGGCGCGGGATTACAGACTGAGCCACCGAGCCCAGCTCTTTTTTTTTTTTAAATTGGCGTCTCACTCTGTCGTCCAGGCTGAAGTGCAGTGGCATGCTCACGGCCACCGCAGGTTTGACCTGCTAGGTTCAGTTGATACTTCTACCTCAGCTTTCCTGTAGCTGGAACTACGGTGCGAGCCACCATGCCCGGCTAATTTTCTGATTTTTATTGTAGAGACAAGGTCTCACCATATTGTTCAGGCTGGTCTTGAACCCCTGGGCTCAGGCAATCCTCCCAACTCGGTCACCCAACGTGCTGGGATTATAGCCTTGAGCTACTGTGCCCAGTCAGAACTGAGAGTTCTAACAGCCTCCGTCAAGTGCCAGTGGCTTTTTACTTTTCACTCACTGGCTTTTTACTTCACAGCCCTGTTAGCCCTACAACCTAAAAATACTTTATACAGGTGCGCCTCACCTTACAACTTATATCCTGATATATTTCTTTCTTTTTTTTTTGAGTTGGAGTCTCACTCTGTCACTCAGACTGGAGTGCAGTGGCCACTCCTGGCCACCGCAGCCTCAAACTGCTGGGCTCCGGCGATCCTTCCGCCTCAGCCTTCCAAGGAGCTGGAACTATAGGCGCGCACTACCACACCCAGCTGATTTTTGATTTTTTTTTTTTTTTTTTTGAGTTGGAGTCTCACTCTGTCACCCAGACTGGAGTGCAGTGGCCGCTCCCAGCCACTGCAGCTTCAACCTGCTGGGCTCCTGCGATTCTTCCGCCTCAGCCTTCTGAGTAGCCAGAATTACAGGCATTCACTACCATGCCTGGCTGATTTTTTGATTTATTGTAGAGGGTCTCGAACCCACGGGCTCAGGCAATCCACTCATCTCAGCCTCTCAAAGCGCTGGGATTACAGGCTGAGCCACTGAGCCCGGCTTCCGATACATTTCATCAAAAGCTGAAAACACTGCTCAGTCGGGCTCAGTGGCTCAGCCTGGAATCCCGTGCCTTCGGTTTCTACTGATGCTTTTGCCCCATCACTGAGGACTTGACTGTACTTGCTTATTTTAAAAAGTGCTTTCAGCTGGGCTCGGTGGCTCAGTCTTGTAATCCCATGCTTTGGGAGGCTGAGGTGAGTGGATTACCTGAACACAGAGGTTCGAGACCCGCCTGGGCAACTTGGCGAGACCTCATCTCTATAATAAATCAAAAATCAAGCCGAGCTCGGTGGCTCAGCCTGTAATCCTGTGCCTTTGGGAGGCTGAGGTGAGTGGATTGCCTGAGCCCGCGGGTTCGAGACCCGCCTGGGCAGCGAGACCTCATCTGTACAATTAATCAAAAAATTAGCCGGGCGTGGTAGCACACGCCTGTAATTCCGGCTGCTTAGAAGGTTGAGGCGGAAGGATTGCCAGAGCCCAGCAGGTCGAGGCTACGGTGGCCGGGAGCGGCCACTGCACTCCAGTCTGGACGACAGAGTGAGACTCCAACTCAAAAACAAAAACAAAAAGCGCTTTCACAAAGAAAGTCTTATTTGGCAATTTTTGAAGGTGAACAGGGCAGACCTGCAACTCAATCTAGAAGATTAGAAAACTGAGTCTCAAGTTAAGTAATTTGCCCAAGGTCAAATGAGTGTCAAGTGGAAAACCTGTGCTTTCTGATGTTAAGTCCAGTGTTTATTCCTTTATATCTGGTTTTCTACACTGTTGAGAGGGGGACAGCAAACTTTTACTTTTCCTTGATAAAATAAAACCTTTCGAACATGATCTGATCCTCATTTAAGCTACAATTCTTGAGCCAAAAAGCAAATAATCATTAATTAATACTGAGTACTTAATTATGTGGCTTCTGTCACATAGCGACAGCATTATGATAAGCACTTTAAATGGACTGCCTCAGTTGTCACAACAACCCTATGAGAATAAAACACAACTTTATTTTTCCCATTTTACAGATGAAGAAATTTGAGCTCAAGATCTTTTTAAGCATTAAGGGATGTAATAGGGTGTGGACCCAGCTTGATTACAACTATATAGTTACATGTAACTAGTCATTATACATTACTTTCCTGTGAAAATATACGATAGTAAATATACAATGAGCAAATGTGTAAACTAGTAACACATTCAAATGCATACTATATGCCAGGCACTGTTCATGGGGCTCTATAACAACTCTAAGAAGTCAGATATCATCATAAAGAAACTAATAAAATAATGCAATTCAGTACTAATGGGGAGAAAGTCAAATTGGTTAAGTGTGAGGAATAAGAGTACAGAAGAGGAGAAAAGCAAGAACACTTCATGTGTCTCTGGAAATTCTAAGCATTAGAGAAGTGTGCCTACTGACAATCTAAATGTCTAATTAATTCTATTATACCTTGAGAACTTTGTGATCTCTGGGCTTCCTAATACTGTCTTGCAACGTACAGAACTTTTGGCCTCACTCTACTGCACTACCCCAACGCCCTAAGACTGGTTCTCACTGTAGACCAGCCTGAAACGCAGTGACATGATCATAGCTCACTGTGGCCTTGAACTCTTAGGCTCAAGTGATCCTCCTGCCTCGGCGTCCTAAAGTGCTGCGATTATAGGAGTGAGCCACGATGCCTGGTCTCTGCTGCCCTTTTTATGATTTGTGTTCTATAAGCTTTTAAAATCAATTTAACTTCTACATGTTTCATTTAAAACTACATAAGTCAAATTATTTTGAGTAAAAATGTACATAAAAAAACAAAAAAAGGCAGGATTTCCACAGGCTCTAGGAAAAAGGGACCATATATACCCATACACCTAGCACTGAATTGTCTAGGTAGGCACTTAGAGTTAAATGCTGTTTAGTGATAAGGTCTTCAGTTTCTGCCTCTTTAAGAAATCCCAACCTGATAGGCGTGGTGACTTACACCTGTAAGCCCAGCACTTTGGGAGGTGGAGGCAAGAGAATTGTCTGAGTCCAAGGGTTGAGACCAGCTTGGGCAACTCAATGAGACCTTGTCTCTATACAATAAATCAAAAAATTAGCCAGGCGTGGTGACACATGCCTGTAGTTCCAGCTACTTGGAAGGCTAAGGTGGAAGGATCACGTGAGTCCAGCAGGTTGAGGCTGTGGTGGCCATGAGTATGCCACTGCACTTCAGCCTGGGCAACAGAGTGAGACTCTGATGCAAAAAAAAATAAAATAAGTCGGGCTCAGTGGCTCAGTCTGTAATCCCAGTGCTTTGGTGAGGTGAGTGGATTGCCTGAGCCCGTGGGTTCAAGACCCGCACGGGCAACTTGGCAAGACCTCATCTCTACAATAAATTAAAAAAAATTAGCCGGGCGTGGTAGCACGCGCCTGTAGTTCCAGCTACTTGGAAGGCTGAGGCGGAAGGATCGCTGGAGCCCAGCAGAGTCGAGGAGCCCAGCAGGTCGAGGCTGCGGTGACCGGGAGCAGCCACTGCACTCGTCTGGGTGACAGAGCGAGACTCCAACTCAAAATAAATAAATAAATAAAGGAGCAGCCACTGCACTCCAGTCTGGGTGACAGAGTGAGACTCCAACTCAAAATAAATAAATAAAATAAAATAAATCCCAACCTGAGGATGGCTTGAGGTCAGGAGTTCAGGGCTGTAGGGCACTATCACTGAACCTGTGAATAGCCACTGCACCCCATCCTGGGCCACACAGCAATATATATATATATTTATTTAGCTAATTTTAAATAGCTCTTTGTTTTCTAAGGAGTCTGTGGAAGTGGAAAGTTCCAGATAGAGTAACTATAGCACCTAATGCATCTTTGATTCTATCAAGCTTTGGAGATGGACAAAACAGCTTACCTGGTTTCCAGGTTTGACCAAGCGGAGGGCAGCTTCAGCACAAAGGTGAGCTGCCTTAATGACGTCTGCTCTCCGCCCTGTTACCTGGGTCCCCTGTAGTAAGAACATGCAATCAGTGTCTTCCTGGAAAGCCTGCTAACTCAGCTGGCCATTTGGCCATTTCGCTAACTCTGCATGCCCATATGCGAGGGCCAGCCAGTAAACAGCAGTGTAAAAAACCTCTCCTTTTGCTTCTCTAGAGACTCTCCAACTTCTGTGGTGACAGTGCACTGCTCCCCACACCCAAGGCTGAACAGATCAAAAGCAGGCCACCTACCTGAGCCACACCGACCACGAATGTGTGAGCTACATTAGCGATGAAGCCATCCACGTGGACTCCAAGGTCACTGGAAAGCAAGATCAGAGTACTACATTAATCACAGGCACCACATAAAGGCTTAAAAAAAGACAATTGCCTTAAAATGGCTTAACCTTACATTTTTACCAAGTCACCTTCCTTGAGAATATAGTCCTGGTCGCTCTTCAAAGGGGAGAAGTGACATACACAGTTATTTACCGAAATGCTGGTGGGAAAAGCAATACCTGCAAGGAAAGAACCATCAGCCTTACTGCCTCGCTCTCTCTGGGAGGCCTGCTGCCCTTCAGAAAATGGAAGGATTTTTTTTCAGTGTCTGCCTTAAGGGTCATCAGTTTGGATTGGGTAGGAAACTGCTTGTGTCCCACTTGTCATTCCAAATTTCCAACTATCTCAACCAGGGATGGGGTGGGGGCTGTACCATTACAATAAAAACAAAAACATACAAGACCAAATAAGGTTCAAACTATAGAAATTAGCCAGGGATTTTTTTTTTTTTACCTTTCTTCATTTCCTTTTCTTTCTTGAAGATTTTCCCTGTCTCTTCCATAATCATGGCATCACCTTTCTCACATAGGCTCAGTACCGACACACCTGAGCTGGATGCTTCTACCAAGGACCGAAGTACTCCTGCAGACAGAATCCCATCATGTCAGCCTTCATGCATTCATTATCCAGTTACCACCCAATACTTGCAAGTTGGACTTAGAATCTCTAATACTCCATAGTGCTGCTGCCGGGAGTCTGAAAGAGGAAACAAGCTTCGCCTCTTGGAATGTGTCTATCTATAATCTCTAACTTCTACCTTCCTTTCCTAAAAATAAAAATGCTAACACTCCCTTCTTTCCCTTACATTATGTGACAACAGGGCATATACGTATGTCTCTCTAGGCAAGGCCTTGGACTTGCCAAAGATGTTACCTTTGGTGTATTAGAAACGTTATGAACAGCAGGGGGTTCTCGCCAAGGTATCCCACAAACATGCGAAGAAGACTAGAAGCAATTTATAGGCGTCAGAGACAACAGGAAAGTGGACATAGAACTGCTGACTCAAAGCCGATGCGTTGGTAAATGTTACCGTCTTCCCTTCTCAGACACCCTAATTAGATGTTAGTAATCTCAATTTATGTAGGTTGATTTCCTCATAAACAAGTGTATAGGCCAAGGGGACTTAATCTAAGGTTTCTGGGCTTCAGGGGACTTGTGGCTTCTGGTTTTCAGTACACCTCAAAGAGGCATGTAGCCCCAAAGTTTTTTGTTTTTTTTTTGAGTTGGAGTCTCACTCAGTCGCCCAGACTGGAGTGCAGTGGCCGCTCCCGGCCACCGCAGCCTCAACCTGCTGGGCTCTGGCGATCCTTCCGCTTCAGCCTTCCAAGTAGCTGGAACTACAGGCACGCGCCACCACGCCCAGCTCACTTTTGATTTATTGTAGAGATGTGGCCAAGTTGCCCAGGTGGGTCTCGAACCCACAGGCTCAGGCAATCCACTCACTTCAGCCTCCCAAAGGCACAGGATTACAGGCTGAGCCACCAAGCCCAGCTAGCCCCAAAGTTTTAAAATTGATATTTAAGATCACAAGTGTCTCAAGTTATAAATTGCAAGAAAGAGAAAACTTTTTTCTGATTCAAGCCACTAGTATGAAATATGAAATACTAAAAGGCACCAAAAAATGAGGGTACTATGCTAAATGTCCATGGGTTATAATGCACTGGTCTGTTCATGCCCTCTCCATGATCCAGCCTGAACTTCAGGTTTTATTTGTGAAACAATGAAACCTGTTCTGGTGTTTCTTTGGAAGCTGGAAAAACTTAAGTTTTCAGTCACAGCACCGCAGGCATTCTAAATACCTCCTCCCAACCATCTTTACTGTCAAAACCATTTAAAAGCCAGAAGACAAGCAGTTCCTAGCTCTGGAACTGGGTTTTAAAAGGGAAAAGAGAATTGGAAAGAGAGAAAACAGAAAGTGAGACATCTGCCTAGAGTGCCAGGCAGCTGCTAAGAACGTCACAGCACAGCGCGAATGAGAATGACTTGTGACAATCCTAAAATCAGTCCTCCCTTTTACAGTACAATTCACAAGCTTGTCTAGTTGAAGTAAGAGAGGACCCCCAATCACTCCTCGACTTGTCAAGTCACTGAGAACAACACATTTGAAGGGTAAGTAAGGCTATCTGCACAAACTGGAAGGGTGCTAGTCATGAAAAACTTCAAGGAAGTCCAGCTATATCTTCAAGACGGGTTAGAAACTCCAGGAGGGCCCTCCAACGGTCTCCTGAGCTGGACCAAGAGTGGGAGGGGACCCCCAGCAGGGTAAGGGGTGCAGTAAAGAAGGAAAGGCTCCAGTAAAGCACGTGGTGGGGAAGCTGGTGTCAGGGGCAGTGGCGGAGGAAGGAGGGAGCCAGCGATCCGCACGGGGACCCAGCAACACGTGCCGGCTCGACTCCTGACGCCCGGGAGACGCGACCAAACCGAGGGGCGCCTCCGTCGCCAACAGCTGGTCGCTTCCTTTTCGAGGTGGCCTCGCCGCTGCCAGAAATCAGGGGAAGCAAAAATGTGGACTGAAGGGTAGGGTCAGGAGAAAACGCGCCCTGCCTTCTAACCAACGGCCTAGGGTCGGGAGCCTGCCGGGGACCCTTCTCTGCGCTCCTCCCGATCGCCGGCGCGCACCTCCACAGCCCCCAGCCCAGGCCTGGCCGCCCGGGTCCCGGGCACGACACCGGGTCTGGCCACCACGCCGAATCACCCGCAGACCGGTGCGGGTCCCCTCGGTAGCTCACTCTGCGTGACCCCTCCGCTCCAGCCCCTCGGGGGCCAGTCTGGCACTTTTCCTCGTTAGCCTCGATCCCCAGACCCCCGAGGCCGCACTCACGGTTGGCTATGTCGCCCCCCATCTTATACTTGGTCACGACCAGGTCCTCGGCGATAGTTTGCTCCTGCTGCTCGTCCTCGCCCGACATTTTCCTACCACCACCGCTGCAGCCTCGTTTTCCCTGAGCCGCCGCCTCTGTCTCCCTTCCCGGCCGCGGGCTGTGGTCAGAGCCCCCTCGATCCTCGAGGACAGGGCGAGCGAAAGCGCGAGCAAGCAAGGGAGCGGGCAGGCAAGCGAGAGCGAGAAGCAGCGAGCGCGCGGGCTGAGGCGCACGGCACGCTGGGACAACGAGTCCTTTCCCCGGCCAGCCTCTAGCCACCCTCGTGGACCCGCGAACTACAAATCCCAGCGTGCCTCGCGCGCCCCTAAGCCAGGCCCTGGGGCCTTGCCCTCCAAGGGCCTCGCACGCCGGAATCGCCTGGCACGCCGGGAAGGGTCAGGCTCCGGCGGGAAGGCGGAGCCGTTGGGGAGCGTGAGGGGAAGCGTGGTCTCTCTCCCGGAAAAACCACTTCCAGCAGAGCGCGGAGCGAGAACCCGTAACGCGGGGGGTGCGGGCTGAGAGGGAAGGGGCGGAGCGACGGCGGGGAAATAGGTTGAGAGGCGGCGGGACAGGGTGGAGCCGAGGCGGGTGGGCAGGGTCTACACCTAGGGCGGGGAGGCCGGGTGCGCCTTTCCCCGGGTATCTGGATCGGCTGGCGGGACCGGCCCAGCCCGTCCAATCGTCCTCCGATGCTGGGGGAAGGGGTGGGGCAGGCGTGGAAGACCTGGGGTGCCCCGGAGGGATTGTTCGTTTATTTAAGGGCCTCCCAACGTAGAGGCCAGACTCCCTATGAAGTTAGATGGGATTATTGTACCAAGCATAATAGGTTTAGGCCTCTGCGGGAGGCCCAGGCGGGAACCCGCTTGAGGCCGGGAGCTTGAGACCAATCTGGGCAACACAGTAAGTCCCAGTTCTCGGCGAGAAAGTTTTTTTTCTAAAGGACTTGGATTGGCACCGGAAGGAAGTGTTCGGAAAGACAGATTTGTTGAGAGTTCCTAGCATTAGATAAAAGATGTAATGACTCTCTTAAGAGAATGAGTAGAGAAGCATCTGGAGTTTTCGTATTCTCCCTATAAAGGAGAAAAGAACATCTATAGGGCTTTTTCCAACTTCCCCAAGCCTGTGCGGGCGGGGGGGGGGGGGGGGGGT
>NW_007052839.1:10880-20788 GCF_000164805.1 Carlito syrichta
TTTTTTTTTTTTTTTTTTGAGTTAGAGTCTCACTCTGTCGCCCAGACTAGAGTACAGTGGCCGCTCCTGGCCACCGCAGCCTCGACCTGCTGGGCTCCGGCGATCCTTCGGCTTCAGCCTTCCAAGTGGCTGGAACTAAGGCGCACGCTACCATGCCCGGCTAATTTTTTGATTTATTGTAGAGATGAGGTCTCGCCTGCCCAGGTGGGTCACTAATTTTTTGATTTACTGTAGAGACAAGGTCTCGTCAGGTTGCTCAGGTTGGTTGCAGTCCTCTCACCTCTGCTTCCCAAAGTACTGGGATTACAGGCATGAACCACTGTGCCCAGCTAGTAAAACTCTTAAATGAAAAAGGATTATGTACTCTTCCTGTTTTACGGAACTATACCAGTAAAAGCAGGGCTGGAAAAAGCTGGTCGGGGCAGAGGACTGTCTTCTGAAGACAGAAAGTTACTGTGTTCTAAGGAGCAGAGAAAAGGGGTGATCTTTTGTCTAATACATTAAATGTTTTCATTTGACAGACAGGAAGCTGAAAAAACTTTGGCATTTTTATTCAGACGTGTATAAAAACAAAACAAAAAACTTCAGTGATACACGGACATTTCTCCCCAGTTTCCCATCCAAGGGGGCAGAGGTCTGAAGCTGGGTCTTCTATCCTCCCTGGAAGCTTCTCATGACTGAGCAAGATAACTCCTCAAAGTGGATCTTGGGGACCCATGTGAACATGCCCTTGGGTAAGGAGTGGAGGTCATCTACAGCACACATGGGTTATGGTTTACACAAAGATGTCCAGCTACTTTTCCTTCTGATACCCCCCAGCACACACCACTTCCTGAGATGACAGGTCTGGATACAGGAGGAGGATGTGGCTGTTGGGTAGACTTGATTCAGTGCAAAAACGAAAACAATGCCCCTCACAAGGGCTGTGACTTAAATCAGTTTTCATTGATACCTTATAGTAAGACCACACACGCTGGAATTGGGAAGACTATGAATCCTGGACCTGCTGTTTAATTTACTTAATCTCTCTAAGGCTCAGTTTCCTTTTTTGTAAAGTGGAATACCTAACTCACAGATAAAGGATTAAGTGAGATAACGTAGGTAGAGTTTTGCATGATGCCTGGCTCATAGTTAAGTGCTCCATTAACAGTAATCAGTATCTACTCCTAACCTCTTTCCTTACTCCACAAAATTTTAACCTTACCAGTCTTTCTAGAGGGTTAAGAGTCATAAGCCAAAATTTTACTTTCCCCTGCTGGGTTTCCTCCTTTTCCTCTTCCTTAGAACAGTCTGATAGGAAACAAAGGCACGCTGATGAGCCTGGTCCCAGCAAATCAGAGCCTGAGAGCAAGGGATTTGGAGAGGAATCCTTCATATCTCCAGGAGTCCCTGTGGGGACTAACTGAGGAATGAGATTGGGAAAGCACACAAAATAGGGAAAACCTTCTCCTTTCCTGGGCTTGGGAAAGAAGAAAGTGCACAGCTGGCCATATACCACAAGAATTGTGTGTCAGGGTGTTTAAGAGCCTCCAAAGGTTGAATGGAATTGTCTAGGACTGGGAAAATGGGGCTGGGATGCAGGGGGTGGTGGAGGGAGAGTAGGGAGAAGAGGGGTACCCTCTGGAGGCAGTAGCTGCCGCAGTGCTCCCTGGGTGCCTCAGGAGCAGGGGTTATGTTCTCTGGGCATTCGCCTTGGGGAAAAGCCTGCTATGCCAGTAGTCAGGGTTATCAAAGGCAGAGTCTGTGGCTTCTAAGCTCCGCAGAGTTTTGAGGTGGGCGTTATGGACATGGGGGACATGGTGTCCTGGCCCCTGGAAAGCTCTCATCTCCTCATACCCTTGCTCAGCTGCTGGGCAGGCCCCCATGGCAGCATAATCCCCTCCAGGACCCCCTCCACCACGCTGCCGATTCATATATTCGTAGTCCTCATCTGGAGATGTGCCAGCAGCGGGCATGATGGGCACAGGGTGGAGTGGGCAACTCTGTGTGCTGCCCAGAGAGGCACTGAGGTCTGATCCCAAGTCCATGTACTCATAACCCAGCTCCTCAAGGGAACCTGGCCTAGGGGGACGAGGTGGACTGTGCCTTCTCCTCCGGTTCATGTATTCATACTCCTCATCTTCATCTTCTTCTTCAGTTCCCAGGACAGAACTGAGACCCACTGAAGAAAGAGTGCCTTCCCGGGAGGAGGGAGTACCTGGGGTGGAGAAGAGAGACTGCGTGTGTGAAGAACTCCAGGGAAATAAGCAGTGGGGAGGGTAGGGGGGAGAGTTAGGAAAATGAATAGGGAGGCATGTGATCAAACAAAAGAATCCAGAGGAGCCTGGGGAAAGGATTCGAGGAAGAACTGAGGAAAACACTAGGAAGAGTCTTCACCTTTGAGGTGCGTATCTGGCATGACATAGCCATTGACGTCCTCTTCTTCTAACCCTGGCGGGGAGAGTGGGGTGACAGGAGTAAGCAGACTGTGGCGCTGGGAATGGTAGGCACTGTCTCCACGTGGCCGTGGGCTCCGGCTCCGGCTCCGGCACCTTGACACCTTCTCCTGGAATTCGACCTCGGAGCCTGTCACGTGGCCCTCTGATGACTCCGATGCCAGGCGTCCCCGAGGTATTGGGTGCAGGGAGACTGGGCGGGGACACCGTTCACTGCCTCCACAAACTGCAGGCTCCTAGGGAAGAATATAAGCAGAAAATGATACAAGGAGATTTACAGAGATGAGGAAGAAGGGACATTTGTTTACAAGGAGACTGGGTTGTTCACTGCCTTTTTTTTTTTTTTTTTTTTGCAAGACACTGATTAAACCTCAGAGGTTGCTTTTTTTTTGAGTCTTGCTCTGTCGCCCAGGCTAGAGTGCAGTGGCACGCTCATGGCCACTGCAGCCTCAACCTGCTGGGCTCAGGTGATCCTTCCAAGTACCTGGAACTACAGGCATGCACCACCACCCCCAACTAATTTTTTTGTGTGTATGAAAATTTTTTATTTTAAAGATGTAGGGAAGGCAATCCCCTCAGGTCCCCTCCCACTGTGGGAGCTTTTCTGTCCTCTCAATAAATCCTGTTTTCTAAAAAATTAAAAAAAAATAGATGTAGGTTACAACTCAAGGTTAGGTATACAAATATTCATTATGCAGGTACCCTTGTTGATGAGGTGTGCCCCTCCCCCTGGCTAATTTTTTGATTTATTGTAGAGACGTTGTCTCGCCAAGTTGCCCAGGCTGTTCTTGAACCCCATGGACTCTGGAAATCCTCTCACCTCACCTTGGCTTCCCTAAGTGCAGGGATTACAGGCGTGAGCCACCATGCCTGGCAAACCTCAGAGGTTTTTTTGTTTGTTTGTTTTTTCTTTTTCTTTTTGAGTTGGAGTCTCACTCTGTCGCCCAGACTGGAGTGCAGTGGCTGCTCCCGGCCACCGCAGCCTCGACCTGCTGGGCTCCAGCGATCCTTCCGCCTCAGCCTTCCAAGTAGCCGGAATTACAGGCGCACGCTTCCACTCCCGGCTGATTTTTTAATTTTATTGTAGAGATGAGATCTTGCTGCCCAGGCGGGTCTCGAACCCATGGGCTCAGGCAATCCACTCACCTCAGCCTCCCAGAGGCGCGGGATTACAGGCTGAGCCACCGAGCCTGGCTCAGAGGTTTCTAATGCCTCCCACATTCCTTCTATCTGTCTGATCCTAAGACCCAGCCTCTCAGCAGCAGATCTTACCTGACAAGCCTCCTCAAGATTGCCCTGGTTCATGGGCATGTATCCAGATGATGGACTTAAAAGGCTCTGGCTCTAGGATGAAAAAGGTTAAGATGAAGAAATCTAACTTCTCTATAGGGGCGTTTGAGTAGTTCATCTGGGTATCTGTTGGGTTCATGAGGGCTCAGGGCATTGGTGATTAGCAGGTGTCTTACCCCACGGGGGCGAGTAAGTGTTCCAACTGGTAGACTGAGGGCAGAGCCCAGGGTGGCTGCCAGGTTGTCCTCCTCTGCTTCCAGGTCTAGGTCTAGGTCTAGTTCTGGCTCCAGCTCTACTTCTTCCAGTTCTTTGTTTGTCAGAGCTGGGGGTTCAGCCCCAGGGGCCAGTCCAGGCCCACTCTCTCTCTGTGGGGACAGGTGTTTGTCAGGGTGGATCCTAGTTCCAGCCAATTGCTCCTTTCTGTAAACTTCCGTGACACCACCTGCTCCCTACTCACCTTTATGACCAGATACCGTGGTGGGTCTCGGGCCATCCGGGTAAACTCATTGGCTAGTTCTTTAAAGGTTGGGCGAATGTTTTCATCAATCATCCAACCTGGAGATAAGAGGTGGGCGGTAGAGACATGAAAGGGAATAGAGCCGTAAGAGGAGTGTGGAGGGAAGCCAGGAAGTGGCTGGGGCCAGCAGTTAACTCACATTTGACCATCACCATGTAAACATCAATGGTACAGATCTGGGGCTGTGCCAGCCGCTCCCCCTTCTCTAGCAGGTCTGGTACTTCAGCCAATCGCAGCCCTGCATAGGGCTCTGCCCCGAAGGTCATCAACTCCCAGACTGTCACACCTGGTACAGGAAAAAACGGGCTGGTTGATAGCAAAATAGTAGACACGGCGTGAGGTGACCGCATCTGACACAAGGGTCTGAAGTCTTGGGGATTCTAAGAGGTGTCTCCACAGGCAGCTGTGAAGTCTGGGCAAGTGATGGAATGGAGGGCATCAGCTGTACTGACCATAGCTCCAGACGTCACTCTGGTGTGTGTATTTCCCGAAGTGGATACTCTCGAGGGCCATCCACTTAATTGGAGTCTGAGGAGTAAAGATAAAGGGCCACCCGCTGATTTCAACAAGTGTTCTCAGCATTTCCAAGCCCCACGTGCTACACCGTTCTTGCTATTTTGCTCTCTGAACTTCATTTGCTTCCTCTCCTCACACTGACCATGAAGCATCTGCTGCCTCTGGAGGGGACCACTCTCTGCCTGCACCCTGCCCCGCGCTTCTCCCACCCGACCTCCTCACCCAGCCTTCGTGTCACCACACCTTGGCCTCACTGTGCGGTAGCTGCTTGTCATCGGGCGGCAGCAGGTCAGCCACACCAAAGTCTGCCACCTGAACCTGACTGGGTGACTTGAGGAGCACATTTCGGGCAGCCAGGTTCCTGTGCACCATGCTGTGCTCCTCAAGGTAGTACATGCCCTACGGGGGAGTAAGGTATTCTCAGGGCTGGGGGATTGGTCACCGAGACCCAGGATCCCCCCAACCCTGGAGGCACCGCTCAGAACTTCAGCCTTCCCACCCCTCTCTGCCTTCCCCCAGTCAGGCAGCTCTTAGAGAATTCCTCCAGGCTCCCCTCACCTTGGCAATTTGGACTCCCCAGTTGAGCAGGAGTTGTGGCCCCAGCGCCCCCCGGTGTTGTCTCACGTGATCCAGCAGGGAACCCAGAGGCAAGTACTGGGTGACAAGCTGCAGAGATGACCCTGGGCATAGTCCCAGCAGCCGTACGATGTGGGCATGGTCTAGGCTGCCAATGGCCAGCATATGCTAAGAGGCAAAGAGGTGTTGTCCAGGAAACAGGTCCACACACATTCAGCACGTGTGCACCCAGCCCAGGGCTCCCCCAGCACTCAAGTACGTCAACAGGGCTAATGGAGTAGCTGACACAGTAGCTGCCTTAGATAAAAGCACAGGCCATGCTTCTGTGTGGTTGTGTCTAACACTCTCTTCTCTCCCAGTGGCCGCAGAATCCTTTTCCTTCACTTACGTCTGTCACAGCCTGAAAACTTTGCCGTCCACTCTTGTCCTCGATGACTTTAATGCACACTGGAATCTTGATTGATTCACCCTCAGGGATCCACACTCCCTGGGAAGTTTGGGACGAGAGTCAGCCTGGGGTTCTTCTCCCCAGGTCAGTCCTTTGACGTCCTTCTCCCCTTTCCCTAGAGCCTCCCCCACCATCCAGACCTATGCGTCACTCACTTTGTGCACAGTTCCAAAGACACCTGAGCCAAGCACTTTAAGCTTCCTCAGCTCTGTCTCCTTGAAGATTCTGGCCAGGACTTTGTTAGCCTTCTCACTGGGATCCAACGGCTCTATGCTCTGAGGAGCGAACGGGAAGGAGGAACTCAGGGCAGCCCACTCCCATATCCCAGCCCAACCTGCTCCCCGTAGGTGGGCGCCAAAACAGCAGAGCCCAAAGAGCAGGAAGAGGGACTGTTTGGGCCCGGCACATGAATAAGCAGTCCCTGGAGACTAAGGAAAGTTGTTTGTGCTCATGAGATCAGGAATCAAGAGGGTTGGGTTAGCTGGGCGTGGTGGCGCACACCTGTAATGACAGCACTTTGGGAAGTAGAGGCGAGAGGATTGCCTGAGCCCATGGGTTCGAGACCAGCCTGGGCAACTTGGTGAGACCTCATCTCTACAATAAATTAAAAAAATTAGCTGGGTGTGGTGGTGCGTGTCTGTGGTTCCAGCTACTTGGAAGACTGAGGCGGAAGCATTGCCTGAGCCCACCAAGTCGAGGCTGCAGTGGCCATGAGCATGCCACTGCACTCCAGCCTGGGCGACAAGTGACTCCTACTCAAAAAAAAAAAAAAAAAAAAGGCTGTGTGTGGCGGTGGCTCATGCCTATAATCCCAGCACTTTTGGAGGCCGAGGTGGAGAGGGTTGCCTGAGCCCATGGGTTCAAGACCAGCCTGGGCAACTTGGTGAGACCTCCTGGCTACAATAAATCAAAAAATTAGCCGGGCGTGGTGATGTGTACTTGTAGTTCCAGCCACTTGGAAGGCTGAGGCAGAAGGATCGCCTGAGTCCAGCAGGTCAAAGCTGTGGTGGCTGTGAGCATGCCACTGCACTCCAACCTGGGTGACAGTGAGACTCCAGCTCAAAAAAAAGAGGGGTGGGTTTTCCTTTGATGAGGGAACAAGAGCCAGGGGGTGGCTGGGGATTTGGTAATACCATTGCCACCTCGAGTACCATTCCATGGTTCTATGCTTTTCAAAGCACTTCTACATTCACCACCCCCTTCTATCCTTACAATCATCCAGGAAGGATGAATGTTATTTTTCTCTGTATAGGTGCATAAACTGAGGCACAGAGGAGGCAAGTTAATAGCAAAATCAGGACTAGAATGCATGCCTCCCGTTTCTCTGGCCAGTGTTCTTTCTAGCGGACTACACTATCTCCTTGAGGAAAGGGATCAAATCTCTGGGGAAAGAGGAGAGGTATAATGCTCATCCTATCGCTGACCCCCAGATGCACACAGCACAGGGTATCTCAAAATTAAGTACTAAGTACTCACCTCACCCCGTTCTAAGTAGCGCCGCATAGCCCTTTTATTCTGAATCCGGCGCCCACGCCAATATAGAAAAGTGCCTCCTAGGAGGATGAAAATCGCTACCAATCCTGCTATCACTGCCAAAGCCATTGTCAGATGGGTTTTGCTATGGGATACAGAGAAATCCAACATTATCCCAGGCTTACATCTTCCTTACAAATCTCATCTATGCTTGCACTGAAGATATGGTGCAGATCTGGGGCAAGAAGTTAATGCGCGCGCACACACACACACACACACACACACACACACACACACACGTATATATCCTTGAGCACTGACAGGACCAGCTATTAAAAGTTAACTTTAGGAAGGGAAGTCTGGAGGCCAGGCTGTTGTGTCCCAAGTCCAGTGTTAGTGGACTGTGTATTTAAAGGCCAGAATGAATGGAGCCTTATTCTTCCCTGCAGGTAACCACCGCTCTCCCACCTCCCAAACATCCCCAGCTTCCAGAATCTCCAAGCCCAATCATACCCGATCAGCTCCGGGGGTTGCCCTAAACAGTCTTGAAGTTCTGGACCTTTACACCTAGAAAAGAAGTCACCACCTTAAATGGGAGCTTGGACAGCAGAGACTCAGTTCCTATAGCCTCCACAACAAAAAGCTTGTTTCAGAATCTACAACTGCATCCCATCCCAGAGCTCAAAGCCTGTCCTAAGACATGGCTGCATCCCAGCTCACCAACCCTCCCTGAGCCCCTCTTGAAAGAAACTTCCCTGAGCTAAGGTTATTATCCCAAAACTGGTGTAATTTTGTGCTGTAATTGTGCCGGGAGTATACACAGCGCTCTCTTCTTTCTCCCCTTACCCTAGCTCTGTGTTCCCACCCTTCCTCCTGATCCCCTCTTCTTATGATCCCATCACTGACCCCTGCGTGCAGTTCTCATGGCAGGGCCAACACTCATTATGAACATCCGGGTACTTGTAGATGGGGCCCTTGGCACCTAGGACGCCATGGGGGCATCTGCTCACACAGTGAGGCCCATCACGAAAATGGGCACATTGAGCACAAGCATCAGAGCCCTGAGTGAAAGAGAGGAGGTCAGGAAGAGTTGGATCCCAAAGCCAATTCCATACCTCCCAGCAAAGACCAACGCAGGCATTCAGGATCCTCCATCCAAACTCTAGCACTACCTGGTCTCCCCAAACTGTCCTTGACACTTGGCGACATCATTCCCCAGATGCTCCAAGTACCGCCCCTTCCCTCTCTCCCTTGTAGATTCTGGTGCTGCTACTATACCGAGCCATTGCATGTGGCAGTGCCCTCCATGGGGTGGCATTCCAGGTGGCAGGAGAAGCATTCGGCCTCATGGGCAAACTCACGAGGCTCCCTGCAGTGGTGGAAAAGGGGGGAGGGTCACTTCCAAGTCCTGACCTTCATGCCTGTACAGCTCCACTCCAGGATCCCACCCCACCCTTTCTTGACTGTCTCCGTGCACTGTACCCATTCAGAAAGTTGCAGTGGGTCACACAGATGCCTCCTCGACTGTAGTTTCGGCAGGATAAGCACTGACCAGGGCCTGGGCCCCAGCATCCCCCGGAGGAACACAGTGGGTCACACACTTTGCCCTCTGCCACTGGAAAGGAAGGGGTGGATTAGGGGAGGAGCCTGAGAACTCCTAACAAGTGCTCTCAATACTGCTTCCCAACTAACATCCCCCTTCTCCTTGGTTCCACCTCCCAACGCCACTCCCATGTCTAGGGCAGAAGAGTCCCTCCATCCCTCTTCTGACCACCTGTTCTCACCACCCAGCGGGCCCTGCCCCTCACCACACTCCCTGCGGGGCCGGTTGTGCTTGATGTCCAGTCTCTCTTCCGAAGGCCCCCGGAGCAGCCTGGTCCAGTTCAAAGAATGGTGGTAGCAGAGCTGCCGATTGGCACTTATGTAGACACGCCCTGCACTGATTTCCTTTAGGGACCGGAGGCCCAGAGATGTTACATTCAAGTTCTTCATGATCAACAATGAGAAGCCCCGGCTGAGAATAAGGAGACAGGATGAGAACGGAGAAACTTACCCATATAGCAGATTCACTTCTTCTGCAAATTTGCTCTGTGCTAGTCAGACCCATCAAGGGGGAACTGCCCTTCTTTCGCCTTTTCCCCATCAAACTCTCAAACCCTCTGGGCCTGCCCTAGATAGCGCCTCGAACTTGACTCAAGAGTGCCCACGAAACAGGGTTCGTTGCCTGAAGGATGCAGCCACCACCACCCCGTTTACTCACTTGTAGAGGCTTCTGCCTTCAATGGTTGTCAGGTTGGAGAAAACACTGAAGTTGTGCATGTGGGGAGGCCAGGACTGGATGTTCAGGTAACCTGAAGGGTTGGAGACAGAAATATGAATAGGGGCCCCTCTTCTTCCACAGGTCCTCCTGGCTCCTCCCCCATAACTTGGGACATGATTTTTGCAAGTAGTTCTACAGCAATTTGGCTGGACACAGTGGCTCAGATAATTGCAGCACTTTGTGAGGCCAAGATGGGAGGACTGCTTGAGCTCAGGAGTTCGAGATCAGCCTGAGCAACAAAGCAAGACCCACTTTCTATTCGTTAAAATATTTTTAGCCGGGCTGGGTGGCTCAGCCTGTAATCCCGCACCTTTGGGAGGCTGAGGTGAGTGG
>NW_007052840.1:0-1028 GCF_000164805.1 Carlito syrichta
ATCCTTCCACCTCAGACTTCCAAGTAGCCGGAACTACAGGCACACGCTACCACACTCAGCTAATTTTTTTTTTGATTTATTGTAGAGATGAGGTCTCACCATTTGCCCAGGCGGGTCTTGAATCCGAGGGCTCAGGCGATCCACTCACCTCAGCCTCCCAAGGTGCGGGATTACAAGCTGAGCCACCGAGCCCATCTATAGAAGCCAATTTTTATGCCTCGTGTTAAACAATAATGATATGAAAAGCAAAATAATATGTAATATTGATATTAAAGTGACGCTGATGGTTCCTAGTCTTTGACGAGTATGACTGTCCCAAACCATGTCCCATCTAGAGGTACCTAGCCCATCACAGACCTCGGCACAACTCTTGGGGGACCCGCCCAGACTGGTCTTGTGTTAGAGAACATAAATCTGTGTGGAGGATGCAGGGGACAGTGAGGACCCCTTCCATCTCTGCCCCAGAGTCCAGGAATTGTCAGTGTCCCCCTACGAGAACCCTAGGACAGTGCTGTGAAAATCAAGGGTGGTCATTTTATGCCTCAGTCTAGAGACAGGCCAACTATGGGGGCTTTTCTAGGAAGAAATTCCACAACTGAAGTGCACTTTTCAATGCTGACCCCATTACCCATAACCCAGAAGAAACCACTTTAAACCCATGTCCCCCTGGTTCCTCAGGGAGATAGGGCCTCCCCTTCCAAGCAGAAACAAAAGAGCCCAGGCTTGGATGTCAGAACAGGGAGAGGTGGAAGTCAAGCCGAGCAAAATCAAACAAGAAGACACTGGAAGTTCCTAGAAAGCACATATTTTTCTTTTCAGTTATTATGACAGATATAGGAAGGTCGACAGAAAATAAAGTGCCTATATTTTAAATTTCAATAATTTTTAATGAACATAGCATTTTATTTTTAGCCATGTCACTGGTCCCCGGGGCCCATGTGGGACTTTCTATGGGGACCTGAAGTCATGTATTCTGGTCCTGCCCTTTGGCTTCCTGGCCATCAACTGATGACCCCAAAAAGGGACTT
>NW_007052841.1:0-882 GCF_000164805.1 Carlito syrichta
CAAGCTTCAGGAAGTAGCTGTGAGGACAGGGCGGCAGAAAATGACAGAAAATCTGAATATGGAACCGATGCAGCAGCTCAGTTTCTTGCCTGAAGTGACAACAACCAGAGAGGGAGTCGGGTGCGGACGGAGGAGCTGGGCGCTCAGAACAGACACTGGCACTAGTGGAGGAGGGTGATCTGAGCATTGGGGTGTTGTGGAACACAGGGCCAGAGGAACCAACCGGCTTTTATCCATTGTGTTTTACAAGGTCTTCACTGGTAGGCTTTTATCTGTTTGTGGCCAGAAGACCTGACTGTGAGTGGTGTCGAGAATGAGCAACCGGGCTGGAAACAGAAGGAAGGGCCTTGAGCCCCAGGCACAGGACTCCGCAGCCCCCTAGAACCCTAGACCGAGCAAAGAGTTGCCTAGTGCCTGCTGAGAGCCCGCAACTCATTTTCAGGGCTGTTGCACCGAGGCACAGAGTTGGGAGGAAGACCCCAGAGATGAAGACAAAGTTACCCTGGAGAGTGTGTGATCTCATGGGAGATAGCACGTAGGAAATATGGTGGGCCAGGAAGCAGCGACTAATGGACATTAGCGCTAAGGACCAAGTGCCGCTACTGGAGGCCATGCGAAGGCATCACAGATCTCTGGGACTAGATTCTGTGATTGTAGAATCACAGAATACCAAAATGTCAGAATTGGAGGTGACTTTACAGATTAGACAAATTAGTTCATCTATTTTCCACTGGGGAATTGGAGATAATCAGTGATTTGCCAAATTATTTAAGTTAACATTCACGAGTCACCTAGTCTGGTACCTGGCAATGGAGCCCACCGCCCCCTAGGTCAATACTCTTACCATGGTCCCTCAGAGACTCAGACACAGAGCTGAGGTGG
>NW_007052842.1:0-691 GCF_000164805.1 Carlito syrichta
GCATGCTTGCCCTGGAGAGTTCATATTTTAAAGGAAGGGTGTTTAGACTCAAGAAGCAAGAGAGTAATGTAGGAGAGATATGCCCAACGCCCCTAAAATCATGTTCTATAGGTTTTAATACATTTTGTTTAAAGTTTACTCCTTTGATTCAAGATGGATTTATCTGCGTTCAGCTATAACTTTTACCTCCAGTCTTTTGATTAATGCGGTTTAATAATGCTTAAACAAGAAGGTGAATTCGCATCACAGTATGAAGATGAGTAAATGTGAGGCGGGGAATGAATATTAAAAATGTATGCTTTGAGCCGGGCTCGGTGGCTCATCCTGTAATCTTGCACCTTTGGGAGGCTGAGGTGAATGGATTGCCTGAGCCCGCGGGTTCGAGACTCGCCTGGGCAGCGAGACCTCATCTCTACAATAAACCAAAAAAAAAAAAAAAAATCAGCCAGGTGTGGTAGCGCATGTCTGTAATTCCGGTTACTTGGAAGGCTGAGGCGGAAGGATCGCCGGAACCCAGCAAGTCGAGGCTGCGGTGGCCGGAAGCAACCACTGCACTCCAGTCTGGGTGACAAAGTGAGACTCCAACTCAAAAAAAAAAAAAAAAATTTATGCTTTGGTCGGTCTCGGTGGCTCAGCCTGTAATCCCAGCGCTTTGGGAGGCCGAGGTGAGTGGATTGCCTGAGCCCGCGGG
>NW_007052843.1:0-664 GCF_000164805.1 Carlito syrichta
TCTCTTTTATCCTCTTTCTGTTTTGTGAGGATAGATGGAGAAGATGGCAGCCTGTATCTTAAAAGAGATTCCTCACCAGCACCTGACCATGCTTGCACACTGATCTGGGACTTCTCAGCCTCCAGAACTGAAATAATTTTCTATTGTCTATAGGCTGCTCAGTGTATGGTACTTTGTTATAACAGCTCAAAATGACTAAGGCTCACTTTACATTTAGTAGTCAGATGTCCTTGAATGTCTTCTCTTCCTGACTGAGGCAAGTTTGTGAACTTTCCTTTTTTCAATGATCCTCGGAGTTTTGAAGTATACTAGTCAAATATTTTGTAAAATTAGATTTGTATGATGATTTTTCTTTCCCTCATGGTTAGACTTGATTTATGATTTTGGTAAGGAAGACCATGAAGGAAAAGTGTCGTTTTCATCATATCACAAGGTTACATATTATTTGCGTGACTTATCACTGTTGACATTGACCTTGGCAATCTGGCTGAGATAGTATTTGTCAGGTTTCTGACTTTAAAGTTACTTGTTTTCCCTCCTTTTCATGGTATAGCATTTGGAAAGAAGTCACTATGCATGTGTTTTTTTAGATAGATGCTAGATAGATAGATAGATAGATAGATAGATAGATAGATAGATAGATAGATAGATGATAGATAAGGGC
>NW_007052844.1:0-800 GCF_000164805.1 Carlito syrichta
AGCAGGCACCAAAATGGATGAGCTCAAAAACTGTTTTGAGCAATGGAAAAAGTGTCTCAATAGATATATTGCATCACACAGAGAGTATATTGGTGGTGACTGAAGTCTAAACATGTAAAGATAAACACAAAACATTTTATAAATAAATGCCTTTTTTGAGGTCCCTCCTTTTAGAATTGCTTTGGATATAATTAGTTAAGATGAGGTCATATTGGAGTAATGTGGTTCTCTAATGCAATATGACTAATGTTCTTATAAGAAGAGGAAATCTGGGCACAGACAGCAAACAAGGAATGTACCAGGTGAAGATGAAAACAGAGATGGGGGTGATGCATTTACAAGTCAGAGAATATGTAAACTGCTGGCAAACCCCCAGCAGCTGGGGAAAGGCATGAACCAGATTCTCCCTCAAAGTCCTCAGGGGAAGCAACCCTGCTGACACTTTGATTTGGACTTCCTGCCACCAGAACTACCAGACAAGACACCTCTGTTCCTTAAACCTCTAAGTCTGTGGCATTTTGATACAACAACCTGAGCAAACTAACATGTTATGATGAATTTTCAGCTAGTTCACTGAAAAGGCAAAAAGAAAACAGGAAGGTATTGCAGAGGCAAATAAAGGTAGCAGCTTCCACCCCACAGGGGATGAAAAAAAGAGGGAGGACACAGGGGAGGAACCCACAGACCTGAGACTCAACCTGTGGGATGGGTACATGCTTGGCTGAATCTGGGCTCGCTGAGAGCCTGAACACCCGGCTTGTGAGCATTGGACACCAGAAAACTGGACAGCTTTTGCCTGT
>NW_007052845.1:0-820 GCF_000164805.1 Carlito syrichta
AAACCCTGTCTGAAAAAAAATTGAATTCTAAGCCAAGCTGTATCAGTATTATGTGACCCTAGGTGCCTGACTTCTTTAAGCCTTAGTTTCCTTACCTGTAAAATAGGGATGATAGCAGTACCTACTTCCCAGGTTTGTAGTATATATGAAAGCAGGAAATGCAATAAATTGCTTAGCACAGGTCCTGCTATACAGCAAAACAATACATATCGTTAACATTACCATCATCATTATTTTCAAAAAATTACCCTTTATTGGGGTAAAATTTACATACAATAAAATGCACCCATGAATTATGACAGATGTGATACCTGTGTAACTATTGCCATAATTCAGATATAGAACATTTACATCAGTCAAAAACCATTATTTTAAAATAGAAAAACTAGTGTCTTATATAGTAGTAATGCAATGGAGAAGTCACTGTGTAAAGCAAAATATCAACCATAAAAGAGAATGAGTAAGTGCTAGCTATAATTACAAAATGAGGGGAAGGCATGTTCATTTTGAGGGAGGTGGGACAGGCCAGGTGTACTGCACATGATTGCTTCTGTACTATACTGGTTCTTTGGTGGAAGAGCTCATTCACAATCCATTACGTGTTTGGAGTGGGACTGTTTTATCCTCAGCTCCAGTCTCATCATTTCTGCTGCAGTTCTTAGAAATAAATCTCTCTTACCACTAATATTATTGAATGTAAATTTGGAGAAGCTGAGAGAGCCACCACAAATGAAGCCACCCCAGATAAAGGTCAGCTTGAGGATGGAAACATAAACCTTGTGCTGATATCATCACTTAGATCCCCAGAGGCTGTAGGATC
>NW_007052846.1:0-747 GCF_000164805.1 Carlito syrichta
GTTAGCTATACTCTCTTATCTGTCCAGAGCAAACAAATGACACTGATGTAAACTACTGAACATACACACACACACACACACACACACACACACCCGAAATACGTGCTCTAGGAACTGCACACATGTGGCAGGAATGGACACATCAACATTGAGCCGCAAACAATGCCTAGAGACACCAGCACAGGATCCACACCAAAACAGGCACATATCACTGTGCACCTATCATGCACAGGATTCGCCAAACAGACACGCAGAAACCTAGCCCCACATGCATGCGCCCCTCACCCAAAATCCGTGTCGGACACGCCATGCATACACATGTAGAATGTTTGAACTCAGAAATGCCGAATATACACAAAGACTATGCACAGATTTATTGACAATATTCGAGGGGTGGAGTGGTGGGAAGTGGTTGGTAATTGCTACACCCAGGTCTCCTGAGCAACAGAGACTGGAGGGAAGAGGTGCCAAGTGCTTCACCCATGGAGAGCCACTGCCAAGTTCAATGAGCACAGTCCTGGGAGAAGTGACCCGGAGGTTCCTGTTGCCCTCAGAGAGTTGCTACCCCCCTCCGTGCATGCACGGCATACAAACACACACACACACACACACACACACACTCCACACACACACACACACACACACACACACACACACACACACCGACCCACACACGGGTCAGGGGCGAACCCACTCCCACAGAATAAAAACGAGCAAGAGCCTGGTGAGCAAGCAGTGGCTGGGGCA
>NW_007052847.1:0-615 GCF_000164805.1 Carlito syrichta
TCCTACCCCCCCATATTTTCCCATCACTGTCAGTCCTTTTTTTTATAGTATTATGGTAGATGTTCAAGGTCGACTATATGAGTGAGAACATGTGATACTCAGATCTTTGTTTCTGTGAGAGGTCACTCAGTATTATAGACTCTAGCTCCAACCAGGTTGCTGCGAAATTCATGATTTTGTTCTTTTTTATGGTTGCATAGTATTCCATCATGTATATGTACCACATTTTTAAAATCCAGTCCTCTTTTGATGGGCAGCGTGCTTGGTTCCAGGTTCTTGCTGTTGTGAACAAAGCTCCTATAAACATTCATATGCAGGTATCTTTTTTACAGAGTGATTTGAGTTCTTCAGGGTATATTCCCAGTAGGGGGATTGCAGGGTCATATGGGAGGTTGATGTTTAGAACTTTTGGGAATCACCACACTGCTTTCCACAGAGGTTGCACTAGTTTACACTCCCACCAACAGTGTAGGAGTGTTCCCTTTTCGCCACACCCTCTCCAACAACTATTATTTTCGGAGTTATTGATAATTGCCATTCTGACTGGAGTTAGGTGGTATCTCAGTGTGGTTTTGATTTGCATCTCCCTGATAATTAGTGAGGTTGAACATTTCT
>NW_007052848.1:0-789 GCF_000164805.1 Carlito syrichta
ACTATTTCAGCCAAAACATAACACACAATGCAATGTTTGTTTTCTAGCCCTTTGCTTCTTCTACTAGTCTGTGAATCAAGCATTTAAATGATTTTTAGAAGAATATCAAAGGAATGAAGAAGGTTCACTTCCTTTCTCCTTCCTTCTTTATTTTCTTTGGTCGAACAAATTTCTTAAGAACTTGCTATCCATCTAACTGAAAGTAGAGCAGCGGACAATCAGAAATTGTTTAACCCTCATGGAGTTTGCCGATTATTAAGAAAGTAATCATATTAAGTAACAACTTTAACATGAATGCTGTGTAAGGAAAAGCCTTCAGAAAACTTCCTGGAGTGGCATATAAAGTGAACATTGAGTGAGAAAAAAAACTAAAATAGGTAAAAGGGAGATGAATGGAGGTGTACTGAAGTGTGCAAGTTGGGTAAATGCAATTCCCAATGTCAAACCAAAGCAAAATGACTAGATCATCTTTCAGGCACAAACATACACATATGCACATATTCACACATATACAACATCTTTACAACCCATATAATATACTCTGGCTGCACTATAAAAATTACTTCTGAAACCAAGAAATAGATTTTTTTGCAGATAAAATATTCACCCAACACTATTCAGAAAAAAAAGTAAAAGAAAAAGAGAGGGAAGTAGGAAGGGAAGGATAAGAAAGAAAGATAGAAAGAAAGAAAGAAAAACAGCATAATGACACTAAAAACAGGGTTTTAGTGATGTATGAATTGATTTGTTTACTCTTAAAAGTAAAACCTTACTTTGAGTCTTCCCTTA
>NW_007052849.1:0-754 GCF_000164805.1 Carlito syrichta
AAAGAAGAAGAAAGGGGGTAAGGATTAAACAACTATTCCTAGGATAACACGTTAACTACTTGGGTAAGAAATTCAATAGAAGCCTAAACTTCACCGAGTGACAAACTTGAAATTAAAAAGAAGCATATATATATATATATATATATATATATATCCACACAGCACCCATAAAACATGCGGGATCAAAGACAGAGGAACCAGAGACATATTCAACAGGAAACTAGCGAAGTGCAGGGCCATTCTTGATATTTTCCTAAAGTGCAAATGAAATGAGATAACATACGTATAAAAAGTATCAAAATTATCTAACTGGAAAATTTTCTCTAAAAAGTATCTTAAAATCAATGACGGACATGGTGGTTCAACCAAAAAAAATTATCTTAAAATCAGAGATAAACAAAAATTGTATTTAATAACTTGATTTAATTTTTCTCTTTACTTGAGGGGCTAGGCTCTTCATTGCTGAAAATCGTGTATGATTCAGTGTTAGATATTTGCTGTTTAAATTTGCATTACACTTCTTTCTTAGATAATATACTTTGATGTTCATAGGAGTGCTCTATTCGAGTTGTCGTCATTCTCACCTAGGAACCCAGGTTGCCCTGGTAGCCACTAGAGAATTGCAGGTTCCTTGGTGGGCAGGGAGGGAACGAGCGTGGCAAAACTAACAGTGGACTTAGTCTCCACCGGAAAGCGACGTCGGTCACTACCCAGAACTAGTCACCCGAGCATGTCTGACTGCCAAAGGGAAGGA
>NW_007052850.1:0-891 GCF_000164805.1 Carlito syrichta
GAAGCATCAATGAAATGCAAAAATGAAAGACAAGATGAAGAACGATCACACCTGGGTGGACGCTGCCTTTCTGGTAGGTAGCTCCCCCAACCCAGCAACCACACTTTCTGCAGTCTCCACTGCTCTCCTGGCAGTAGCCTATGGCGCCAGAGATGACAACTTCCTTTCCCAGCCACTGTTTGCTCACCATGCTCATACTCTTTCTCAATCTGTGGGAGAGGGTTCGCCCCTATCCGTGTGTGTGTGTGTGTGTGTGTGTGCCTGTCTGTGTGTGTGGGTGAGTGTGAGTGTGTGTGTTTGTCTGCAAATGCTTGGAGGCCTGTAGCGACTCTCTCCGTTGGACCGCACCAGGAGTCTCCACGAAACTTCTCCCAGGGCTGTGCTCAGTGGGCTTGGCAGTGGGTCTTCAGGGTGAAGCACTTGGTGCCTCTTTCCTCCAGTCTCTGCTGCTCAGGAGACCTGGGTGTAGCAATTATCGCGCACTTCCCACTCTTCCACCATCGAATTTTGTCAATAACTCTGTGCACTGTCTTTGAGTATGTTCGGCATTTCTGACTCAAACATTCTATGTGAGTTTGCACAGCGTGTCCGATAGGGATTTGGGGTGGGGGAGCATGCATGTGGGACTGGGTGCCCGCTTCTGTGTGTCACGTCATGTGCATGATGTGTGCACACTGATATGTGTCTTTTTTGGTGTGGATTCTTGCTGCTATCTGTAGGCATTGTTCTCGGTTCAATGTTCCTGCCACTTGTGTGCAATTCCTAGAGCATGTTTATCGGCTGGGTGTGTGTGTGTGTGTGTGTGTGTGTGTGTGTGTGTGTGTGTGTGTGTGCTTGTGTGTGAGTCTGCTCGGGGAAATTACGACAGTGTCACTTGATTGCAGCAGCAAC
>NW_007052851.1:0-6111 GCF_000164805.1 Carlito syrichta
TGTGTTAGGCTGCAAGAGAGAGGTAGAATGTCATTCTCATAAAGAAAATCAAAACTCTGATTCTGAATTCCTTGCAGTGTGGATAAAAACTTAAGTACCAAATTAAAGACACTATTCCCAAATCTCCTTGCTTACTGCAGGTTAGAGTTTAAGTGGTGTACTACCAGTGGTGCTCAGACTCTGTTCATGTGCATAGCCTAGTGGTTGATGAATAAAACCCATAATGACCCAGCCCTTGTGGATGTACCATCAGAAACCAAATGACCTTTGAGCATCTCTGGGCCTCTCAAGGTTGAGGGACTATTGGTGGCAACCACATTGTGGTCCACAGGAAAAAGGCAATATCATTTTTGCTGTGCATTGGTTTGGATATAGGTATTAAGTAAAGAGGTAATCTGACACTTTTTTGTATTCATGGTCAGCAAAATATAGTTTGTGGACCAAATCTAGCCCATTGATTATTTTTGTAAACACAATTTTGTAAATAAAGTGTATGTTTGACTGACCTTGTTTTGCAGTCATCTCCTGGCCTATTAAATAAGTGTTCAGAGCTGAACAGAAAGTCCTGTCTATTGCCCAATTCCTGTGGAGAAGTTCATGATCTAGAACAACCATCAGCAAACTACAACCTTCACACCAATTCTGGTCCACTGCTTGTTTTTGTCTAAAAAGCTTTATTGGAACACAGCCATGTCTATCTATTTATGTATTATCTGTGGGTGCTTTCTAGCTAGAATGGCAGAGGTGAGTATATCCCACAGGGACCCATGAAACCTAAAATGCTTTTTAACTGGCCCTTTACAGAAAGTATTACCACCCATTGTTCTATATAAATGAAGCTTTCTGTAGCATTTGCTCCCAGAGAAAGCTGTAAGAGAGTTAAGTCATCACCCAGAACACAGTGTTAGACACCTATACTCACACTCAGATGAACCTAGGAATTAGCATTGGACCCAGAAGCAGCAATCTTGCTGCAACAGAATGATACCATGTGTCATGTTAAATTAATGATGTTAAGAAACTTACTGGTCTTGTAGTTTTGTTTGTACTTAATATTTAAGTTTGTTTGGTTTTAGAGTTGTGCAAGAACTAAAAAAAAGGTTTTTTTTAAACCAAGAAAGTCTGTTCATAAATGTTTATTTTACATTTGAATAAAATAATTTCAATGCCACCAGAGTACCTAGAGAAGTTTTGTAAGAATGTTGTCAATGACTTGGCTTTAAGAAACACTGGTGAAGCTTCTCTTCCCTCAGACATTAGCACAGACCTTCCTATCCACTGTTTTCTCTCTTCTGCAATCTATATCCTTCAACCAAGGGCCAGAAAACACGATTTGCAGAACAGATGGTAAATCTTTTAGACAATCTCTGTGGCAGCCACTCATCTCTGCTGTTGGAACACAAAAACAACCATAGATAAGTCATCAACAAATAGGCATGGCTATGTGCCACTAAAACTTTATTTATGGACACTGAATTTGGATTTTATATTCTTTTCATGTGCCACAAAATAGTCTTCTTGATTGATTGCCAATCTTTTGAATTCATTATTATTAGCTCAAGAGAGAGACTGGATTTGGTTCATGGGCCATAGTTCTCCCACCTCTGTCTTTCACTATCAACGGATATAATTTTTCCAACAGTAAATTTCCTGCTTAAAAATCTGTACTCAGCCCACTGCTTGTGTTTGTCAATATGGTTTTATTAGAAAACAGTCATGCTTATTCATTTGTGTTTGTCCATGAATCCCTTATTTCTTATAGGGTTAAGTTCATTCACCTAGACATGGCATTCAATCCTTCAGAATATTTTTCCTGTCCAATTTTCTTCCACATCTCTCCATGAAACTTTTATTCTGAAGACAGTGAACTAATGATTGTCCCCCTGTTATCCTCCAGTGTGTTTTTTAAGTAATCTTGTCTTTTTTCCAAGTGGTCTCATTTCCCCAGGATGCCCTTCCCCTCATTCTTCACCTGGCAAAGCCCTAAATATTCTTCCTGACCTGTCTCAACCCTAGCAGGTCCCCTGTCTACACAAGCACAGGTAGCTGCATGGTCTTCCACTGTCACACAGCACTCAATACCTCTATTATGGATAACACTTATTATGTTGAATTCCAATCATTTATCTGAGTGTTTTATCGCCCTGATCACCTGAGCTTTTTGAGAGCAGAAATTATAGCAATTCATCTCTGTATCTAGTACAGTATCCTGACACCAACTAGATGCTCAACAAAAATTTGCTTCATGAATGTTCCAGCAATTATTAGTAATAGAAATAACAGCTCCTATTTATTGAGTTCTCTGAATGATCCAGACACTGTAATGAGCACTTTGCGGATATGATCTGAGTTAGTATATAAGGTTCAGTACGTTTCCCCCTCCCATTCAGTTTTCTTTTTTCTATTAGATCACAACTCCTTTATTTCACCAGATACTGTATATTCAACAGTAGAATTTTAGGCATTAGAGACAGCCTGATGGGGAAAATATTTTGTTCCATCAAATCACATTAACTCTGCCTCACAATTAAACCAGTTCCATCGGCTTGTCCTATAGTAGCTCCATGCCCTACCAAATTCTTATTAAAGGAAAAATAAAAAATAATGTGCTGGCATTTCAGCAGAATTCTGCTTCATCTTTGTCACTGGGCAAAATTAGGGGTATGCCCTGCTTTAATGGAGTTGCTAGAACATAAATAGATCAAGTTGAGTTAAAGAGGGCCCCAGGGACCTGACTGTGCATTCTCCTCCCGGCTGAAGTGAGAAGAGAGTCCCTTTGTTTGGCAGTGGATGTTTTCCAAATTTAGAGAGTCCTTAATGACTCTTCAACTACATTATATCCTGAGGATAATTAGTAATGTTGCTGCTCACTGTTCAGAACCAATCAATCAAAGAGAATACACAGAACTTGCAATCAATCCAAAATTTGAACCCATTCCAGGGAGGAAAAGGTATCTCCTTCAAGGTTCAATAAAAGAAGTCCATCATTCTGGGAAATGTTTTTAGAGGGGCAAAAATTAAACAAATAAGCAGCTTAGCTTTTGTGCAATTCATTTTTGTCTTTTCTTCAATGTTTGGTGATAAATGGCAGAAAGGCCTCTATGCCAAAATATCATAAAGCAGCACAGCAGGTGAGATTCTGAATTTTTCTGAAAATGGAATAGCACCATCTTTTCCAGCCACCTGTTCCAAAGTTCTTTTCCATAAATGTTCAATGGGGTCTTCCCTACTCTGTGGCATGAACTGTGCACGATAATGGGAGCAGTTATAGGGCAGACTCAGCAATGGTGCTTTCCTTTGCACTGTCTAGGCAGGAAATAGTCTTTAAACTGAGTGAAGAGAGGGAGATTTAATTCTTTGGGGATGCTGCCAGGAAAGATTGAGAAAGATGAGTACAAGGAAATGAACACTGGATTTAATAACATAAAAGCAAGAGTGGAGTGGTTAACAAGTAAGTGAAAGGAGAAGTAATAGAAGCAGTGAGTGAGATAATTTATAAAAGTTTTTGTGAAAGTGAGAGCAATATTGGCACTAGCTTATACTAGGGACTGGAATCCAAAAGGGGTTTTCTTTGTCTGATCCAGTTTGTTTTTTAAGATGGAAGAGGCTTATCTACTTAAACTCAAAAAGAAATGTTTATGTCAACCACTGATCTGTTCTCTATCTATACAATTTGTTTTCAAAATGTCATATATATAGAATCATAGTGTGTCATTTTTGAGTTTGTCTTTTTTCACTCGGTATTGTATTTTTCAGATTCATCTATGTTGTTATGTGTATCAATAGATAATTCCTTTTTATTGCTGCATAATTTTCCATCATATCAAATGTATCACAGTTTCTTTATCCATTCACCACTTAAACAGCATTTGTATTCTTTCCAATTTTGGCCAATCATGAAGAGAGCTGCAGTAAACATTCATGCGCAGGTTTTTGTATGAGCCTATTTTCCTTTGTTTTGGGTAAATATCCAAGAGTGGAATTGCTGAAACTATGGTAAATGTATGTTTAACTTTATAATAAACCTCAAACTTGTTCTCTAAAGGGACTGTGCTAAGCCGGGCTCGGTGGCTCAGCCTGTAATCCTGCACCTTTGGGAGGCTGAGGTGAGTGGATTGCCTGAGCCCATGGGTTTGAGACCCACATGGGCAACTTGGCAAGACCTCATCTCTACTATAAATTAAAAAAAAATTAGCTGGGCATGGTAGCGCGTGCCTGTAGTTCCAGCTACTTGGAAGCCTGAGGCGGAAGGATCTCCAGAGCCCAGCAGGTCAAGGCTGCAGTGGCCGGGAGCAGCCACTGCACTCCAGTCTGGGTGACAGAGTGAGACTCCAACTCAAAAAAATAAATAAATAAAAATAAAAAAAGAAAGGGATTGTGCAATTTTTCTTAACGTTTTTTCAAAAATTAGTGAATGAAATTAAGATGTATTAAAATCCAAAATAATGGGGGGAAAGCAAAGTTACAGAAAGGAGCAAATACAAGTGAATCTTAGATTTCCCCAAAAAACAAAGGGATAGGATCCAGAGCACAGGTACAAGGGCTGGTCTCACACAAGAAAAACATCACCTTTCTCACTCTGACAGAGGAGAAGCTAGGAAGGTTGGGTGCAGATGCCAGTTTGGTAACAGGTATGGAAAGAGACTTTCCACCTTTGAAACAGAAACTAGCAAGAGGGAAAAAGCAGTGTAGTTTGAAGAGAGTGAAGAAAGATTTAAAACCATCTTTGCAGAATGTGGAGAAATAGGTTGCCTATAGGAATACAATAAGACTTACAGGCAGTGTTGTGTCTGTATCAGAGGTACCAATTCACTTGATGAAAGTAAATAAATTTATGATATCAGTGAGAGAGTAGCTAAAATGTTGGATAATCAATCTTAAGCTAGAAAGACAAGGAAGGGGGAATTGTGAATGGAAAGAAAGTAAAAGGGTTGTTTCATTTATTAAGCTCCTATATCTCAGCTTCAAACCTGCCTGGAGACATGGTTGGCACTTTCAAATGATACTTCTCCATGGTCAGCTGGCTAGTGCTATTAGACCTCATCAATAGAGAGACTAGATGTTGACCATAAGGTTGGGGGTGGGAAAAGGAGATTGCTCCTCCTTCTCTACCTGAGGTTTCTGTAGTCAGCACCTAGCAGTTGGCAATGGCACTTCCTTCTTGAATCATCCTCTTGATACCTTCTCAAAGACAGCAGCACCCACCAAGCAGTGCTCCTTCCCAGAGGACTGGAACATAACCCTGAGGTTTTTCCACCAAACTCTTGTGTCTTAGTAATTTCATGTTTTCCCCTTTGTTTCTCTCTTTTTAATGGTAGTAGTTGCTTTCTGCATTTGTTACCTCCACAATTCCTTAAAGATGGAGAGCTTTGACTTTTCAATTCTTGAAAACCTATCAATGCTTTTTAGTATTAAAATATCTCTGTTCATATAGCTTGGGTGATTTTTTTCTCTTGACTGAGGCCTGATTGATTCAGGCATTATCAAACTGAAAATGCCTAAGTAGCAGAAAAGCAGTAATAGCAAAAATATTTGAGCAAATAAATTGGAAGGATAGGAGATTAGCATGTTTGATTAGTGATTTGGGGTGGAAAAGTTTAGAGGTGATGGCAAGGTAGAAGGTGCTTTGGTCAGAGTGGGTGGCTGGGATGGAGTGGAAGATAAGGTTATTGGAGATGAGAAATCATAGCTCTGAGATGCATCACATAGGTCACTACCTGACCATTGAAGCCAGCCCAGATGATGGCAGTCACTAGGGTGGAAAGAAAAAGCATACACGAGAAAATCTGTATACCTAATCCTGAGTTGTGCCCCACATGTTGATAAAAAAAAATTAGGGATGGGAACAAGATGGCAACGGCATAGGTGGACTTGTGAGATTCTCCAAATGTGAGTTCCCAAAAGACTCTTACTTTTCTTCCCACATCCCCCAACCCACCACCAACCATGCTGGTCCAAGGCCTGGGGACCTTTGGTCCCACACAGGGCCAGATATTGTGGCCCCCTGCTGCTGTGGTTCCACCATGGGCGTGGGAGTCTCGGGTCCCAGCTCCCTCCCTGGCTACATCATCTCCTGCCCAGTACCCAGCACCCAGCCGCTGGTCACTCAGG
>NW_007052852.1:0-737 GCF_000164805.1 Carlito syrichta
AATTATTCACAGGTATATGTCATGAAATTGTGTCAAACTATCATGAACAAGAGATAACATAGTGAGAAATATCATCAAAGAACATTTAGTGTTCAAAATTTTCACTGGGACTACTTAGGCATAAACATGTAATTAAAATTCGTTAGCACTTAAACATGACAAATGCATTATTTTAAAAATGTGTCTCATTAAACTAATCACTGAAAATTGTTAATGAATCTCTTTCTGAGATTAAGTTTGAAGGCTCCTCATTCCATAACAACAAAGAGCATGAAATAATTTATAATATGTATATTTTTTATTTATGCTTTTAGATGGGCACAATCTTAAAAGTTAGATGACATACAATGCTCATAATTTGGGGATGTTGAAAAATATTATTTAATTTTAAGGCATTAAATTTGCATCCTTGACTCTATTGATAAGAAGCAAAACAGAATATATACATCAGCTACATATTTAATCTTCACAATGTTATAATTATTTTCGTTTAGCTAAAAAAGAAATAACTCAAAACAATGCATAAACTGAAGAAAACACAATTATTCCCTTACCCAAAAACTCTATTTAATGAGAGTCTGTGTTCATGGACTGTAAAATAAAGTACGAGAAATAATGTCAGACATAGGACAAAAAGAGAAACAGCCAAAAGTGTGAAATGAACAGGCTAAAAATGTGTTCAAAAATTCAGATGAAAAAATGGAGCAAGTGTAGGAAGCCAATAATTAAACTAGAAG
>NW_007052853.1:0-793 GCF_000164805.1 Carlito syrichta
ACAGTTTCTTCAGCAGATATTAGTGTGTTTTGCTCCTCTATTGAACTACTCTTAGTTTAAAATCTAGAACCATGATGTATGATCAGAGTTGAGTTTCTGCTTTCATTAACAATAGAAAGTATCTGGCTTCGATTAACTGGGCACTCCAAAAATCTTGACATGTACTTTATGTTTGAAATAAGTTTGGGTTTTATTCTCAAGTGAAAATAATATATTTACACAGTAGTTGTATACTTACAGTTCATATAAATAGATTTTTATCTTGACATATTGAATTGTGATCTCCTTGGTATATGTACCTGGCACAGTCTGATCCACCAGTGCCCTGTCTTTCACCCAATCCAGGCATAATTATATAGACTGGTATCTAGATGTCTTGATACTGGCAATAGATTGGTTCCCAGAATTCTACTCCAATTGAATGGTTAAAATGATTCTTTTCCTTTACATACTTATTATTATATATCCACATTCCTAGAAACCTTCCTCTGAATAGAGTATTTATTGCTTTATAAAGTGACATAAAAATTTCCACTAGAACAAAATATTTACAGTCACATCAGCAACTCATTGAACTTTTTTTTTCATTAATCAGTATTTTTTATTATGGTTTTGTGGGGTACAGTTAAGGGTTAGGTGTACAATGACGTTTCATTCAGGCACCCTGTAGATAAGAAGTGTTTTCCCATCCCCCGACAGATATGCCTAGATGTTCAAGGGTTTTTATCAAGAAGGGGTGCTGGATTTTATCAAAAGCTTTTTCTGCATCTAATGATATAATCATGTGATTTTT
>NW_007052854.1:0-1318 GCF_000164805.1 Carlito syrichta
TGTACTACTACTTCAATGCATTCTCCAGATGTGTGTCTCTTTCCCTGCGGAGGTATGTGGAGATTTCTGGCATGTTTTCTTTCTGACCACGTTTGCGTGTTTCCCTGTGTTAATGTTACGTTGGAGTTGTTGCGGGGTGTCAGACACCTACTCTGCACAATGAATGGTACCTGCTGTCAATCTCTTTATTGTGGGGGCGGGGCTCCGGGTCTCTCGCCACTGTGAGGCTGCAGCGCCCTGGCGTGAGGACGGCGCTTCGCGTCCGGGCCGCGTGACCTGCTGGGTTGACGCGATCCTTCCTCAGAATCCTGCCTGCGAGCACCGAGGCGCAACGCGGTTCAGCCTCCCGGGCCGCGGCCTCCCACGGAGTGCTTCGGACGCCCGCGCTGCGGGACCCCAGAGTGTGGCTCGCTGCGACCGGGACGACCGCGGAGCTGGGCCCCCCGCTGGCGGCGGAGCTGGGCCCCCCGCAGGCGGCGGAGCTGGGGCCCCCCTACCACGTCGAGGGACGTGAGTCAGGCCGCTCTTGGACATGGACCCTTAACCGTGAGTTCACAGACTCTTCTTTTCTTGTATTTTCTAACCTGTGTTGTGGCTTTTGCTGGAAGTGCAACTGCTGGATTATGCATGAGAGTATCCCGTTTTCTGAGAAGTGTGTGTGGAAGGACTGCCCTATTCCCACGGAATGTATGTGGCCATAAATGTGTCCACTGATTCCTCAGTGTTCGTTCTGTTCCATGGATCAATCGTTAGGGTTTTATACCATTGCCTCTGTGTTTGGTTTACTGGACTTTGGTGAAAGCAGAAAGTGTGAAACCCTACACTTTGCCCATTTTGAAGAGAGTTTGGGCTATTGCCGGTCTCATGCAATTCTTCTGAAAGACTAGACATTTGGGTTTTGGTCGAGATTTCTTTGTGTTTTTAATGCGTTGTGTAGTAGTGGCATCTTCCCACGTCATGGTTTTTATTTATTGAACCGAGCATTTCCTTTCCATTGGCTTATGTCCTCTGCAATGTCTATCAGCATGAGTGTGTACTGTTTAGTGTACTGTTCTATTGTCCGCTTAACTTTGTTTTTGTACTATTTTGTGGTTTTGGCTGCTACGGTAATTGAATTGTTTCCTTAGTGGTTTCTTCAGGTGGACTTTGAAAGTGTAGAGAGACACCAGGTGTTTGTATGTTGAATTTGTGTCCCGCAACAATGCTGAATTTTGAGTTCTGAAAGGGTGAGTGTGTGTGTGTGAGTGTGTGTGTATGTGTGTGTGTGTCTGGTGAACTTGTTGGAGCTGTCTGTACGTCGCGTCGTGTCTATGAGAAC
>NW_007052855.1:0-892 GCF_000164805.1 Carlito syrichta
TATTATTATTATTATTATTATTGAGTTGGAGTCTCACTCTGTCGCCCAGACTAGAGTACAGTGGCCGCTTCCAGCCACCGTAGCCTCAACCTGCTGGGCACAGGCGATCCTTCTGCCTCAGCCTTCCAAGTAGCTGTTACTACAGGCACGCGCTACCACACCTGGCTAATTTTTTGATTTGTTGTAGAGATGAGGTCTCACCTAGTTGCCCAGGCAGGTCTTGAACCCGCAGGGTCAGGCAATTGACTCACCTCAGCCTCCCAAGGCACGGGATTACAGGCTGAGCCACCGAGCCCAGCTTCATAGATATTATTTTATACACATTTGCCTAATATTCCCTAATGGGATAAAATAAATAACTGTGAATCTCATTTTGTTTCATTTATTTAACATGTATTAAATACTTTACTGTGTGCCAGGCCCACTGTGGAAGATTTTTTTTTTTTAATGGCTACAACAGTATCTCCTATACTTGTCATCATCCCATCCCATCTACAGGTATAGTCTAATCCCCTACCCTTGAATTTGGGTGGGCTTATGACTTGTCAGTGAAGGTGGTAGAAGTGTGTGACTTCCCCAGTCATAAAAGGTGATGTATTTTTCCCTTGGGAGCTGGTGTGCTTTATGCTGTAAAGAAGCCACAGAGAGAGACCACAGGGGGAAGCCTTGTATCTACCTGAAAAGAGAGAGATGCTTAGCTAACCACCAGCTTGCTTCTACAGCTCCTGTCACTATCTAACTGCAATCACACAAGATGCCCCAATCCAGAACCACTAAGTTAAGTCCTCCCCAATTCCCGACCCATTTTCTGAGAGAAAATAAATGATTGTTGTTGCTGTCTTAAACCATTAACTTTTGTGTCATTTGTTATGTGGATAATAGATAACTGAAA
>NW_007052856.1:0-796 GCF_000164805.1 Carlito syrichta
TAGCCAATGCATGGAAATAACTGAAGCACCTATCAATGAGTGAATTAACTTAAAAAATTGTAATTATACACAATGAGATACCATTTAGTCTAAGTAATGCAAAAAATTCTGTCCTTTTCAACCACATAGATAAATGTAGGTAGACATTACACTATATGAAATGAGCCAGGAACAGAAAAATGCCACATATTAATCATATGTGTAATCTAAAACATTTGAATGCAGAGTAGTAGATAGCAGAATGGTGGTTACTCAAGAGTGGGTAGTTAGGGCAAGGGAATACTTGATTAAGGGTATGTAATTTCAGCTAGATTGAAGGATTGGGTTCTGGTTGGCACATTGTACAGCATGGTGTCCATAGCTAATAATAATCTGCCATAGCCCCTTTCCTTGTGGTTTCACTTTCTTCTGTTACAACTCCTCATGGTTAACTGTGGTTTCAAAACTTAAATAAAAAATTTCAGAAATAAACAGTTCACTGTTTTTAAATTGCACATTGTATTGAACAGCATAATGAAATCTCTTACCAATCTGCTCCTTCCTGAATGGGACATAAATCATCACATTGTCCAGTGTATCATGCTGTAGATACTACCTGCATATTCATCACTTAGTAGCTGTTGAGATTATCGAGTCACCTGTTCTGGTATCACAGTTCAAGTAACACTTATTGGACTTAATAATGGCCCCCAAATGCAAGAATAGTAATGTCGGCATTTCTGTTATGTAAGAGAAGTCATATAGTTGTATTTATTTTATTTTTTATTTTGGAAGGTTTTCTGTTCTTTTTATTTTT
>NW_007052857.1:0-804 GCF_000164805.1 Carlito syrichta
TGAACCTGCTGGGCTCTGGTGATCCTTCTGTCTCAGCCTTCCAAGTAGCTGGAACGACAGGTGCCCGCTACCTCACCTGGTTAATTTTTGATTTATTGTAGAGATGAGGTCTCACCAAGTTGCCCAGGTGGGTCTTGAACCCGCGGGCTGAGGCAATCCACTCACTTCAGCCTCCCAAGGCACGAGATTACAGGCTGAGCCACCAAGCCCGGCTCAATAACTCTCTTTTAAAGAAACAGTAAAGTAAAATAAGGAAAACACCACTTTTTCTATGTAGAAATCATTCCCTTATTAAATTATTTATATAGATCTTCTTAGTGAAGAACTTTGGAAAGTTATCATGGAAAAAGTATATTCTTTTAGAAGAGTCCCTGAAAGAACTTGAATATCGAATAAAATCAACTTTATGAAAGAGCACTTTACTGTTTTTGCAAGGGAAAAGATTCCAGGTTCCCTGGGGACGGCTGCCATATGTAAAATGAAATTAACATTTGTAGTTTTCTCTGTCTAAATTATATGTAGCTGATCAGAGCTTGATCTACTGATGATTTAGAAGATGGCACTTACAATATATTGGTGACCTTGGGTGACAGTCTTGGGAATGCACCAGTTCTGGGATAATGTAAGATAACTTGCAAGGGGTGGGATGGGGTAGGGGTCCCTTGGAGTCTTGGTGGTGAAGGGAAAGAAGAAAGCATCTGAAGAAACAATATAGTATATAAAAAAAACCAATTCTGTCCCCCCACCACAAAATGTATCATTTATTGAAGAAAATACACTTCCATAGAGCTACAAAAGAGGGGA
>NW_007052858.1:0-796 GCF_000164805.1 Carlito syrichta
CAGACTTCACGCATTACAAAAGTTATGTAAATCGCAGAACTGTGACAACTCAGAAGGGGAAGCTAATGGGTATTATTGTCCTATAGATTAGGCGCCTTCTGCAGGAATATCAAGAATCTCCCAATGCTGCTACTGGAAATGCATAGGAGATAAAGTGAAGAATATATCCTCCACTAGCTCTAAGGAGTGTTATCCAGAAAGTTACAGGGGCACTATCTTAGCTAGATCTTCTGGAGAATTGCTGCAGCTTCTCCATCTGCACTCGCTGTGTCACCTTGCACTCTTAAGTGCTAGAGATGGCATCTTTCCATAAACCTCATGAACTCACCGCTGCTAACTTCAAACTTGTCTTCTGCAGCTTCTCACCTCTCTCAGCTTTTCAAAAATTGAAGAGTTATGATCCTGCTCTGGATTAGGCTTTGGCCTTAGGGAATGTGGTAGCTGGTTTGATTTTCTATCTAGACCAGTAAAACTTTCTCCATATCAGCAATAGGCTGTTTCACTTTTTTATCATTAATCTGTACACTGACAAAGCACTTTTAATTTCCTTCAAGAAATTTTCCTTTGTACTTACAACTTGGCTAACTGTTTGGCATAGAGGCCTGACTTTGGACTATCTCAGTTTTCAATATGCCTTCCTCACTAAGCTTAATCATTTCTAACCTTTGATTTAAAGTGAGAGAACTTCCTTTTACTTGAACACTTAAAAACCATTATAAGGTTAATAATTGGCCAAGTTTCAATGTTGTTGTGTCTCAATGAATAAGAAACCTGGACAAGGAGTGAGCAGGAAGAG
>NW_007052859.1:0-542 GCF_000164805.1 Carlito syrichta
CTCACTCTTGATTCGTATCTTAGGGAGACATGGAAGTCAGGATGACTGTTATTTTTCCCTCAGCATTTGGACAATATCATTATATTACTCTCTAGCATTATTTTTCCTTGGGAAGAACGCAATAATTTTTGTTGGCTTTGGTGTGCTAATGGCTCTTTAAGATGATAGATGTTTTTAAGATGTTTATTGCCTAGTGGTCCATGGATTCTCTCTGATATTCCTAGGTATAGATTACATTGCTACTAATCCTGTTCAGCATTTACTGTGCTTGATTTATAATTTTTCAGTAGTCTAAAAATCAATCACTTTCTCTTTGAACATTAGTCGTCTCCTTTCTGCATTTTTTTCTTCCTCTAGAACTCTTATTTTGTGTGTATTCGGCAATCACATTAGGTTACGTGTGTACTGAAGCTAATATCTCATGTTCTGACCCACTGTGGTGTTAAAATCCACCCATGAGCCGGGCTCGGTGGCTCAGCCTGTAATCCTGCGCCTTTGGGAGGCTGAGGTGAGTGGATTGCCTGAGCCCGCGGGTTCGAGAC
>NW_007052860.1:0-330 GCF_000164805.1 Carlito syrichta
ATATTCCTTTCCATTCCATTCTCTTCCTTTCTTCTAAATTACATTCCATTCCATTCCTCTAAATTCCATTCCATTCCATTCCATTTTAATCCATTACATTCCATTCCTCTCCACTCTACTCCATCCTTTCCTTTCAATTCCATTCCATTCCACTTCATTGCATTACATTCCATTTCTTTCTTCTCCATTCTATTTTTCTCCATTCCCCTCCATTCTCTCCACTCCATGTTATTCCATACAACTCCTTTCCATTCTAATCCTTCTCTATTTCAGACAATTACTCACCTTCCCATTCCATACCTCTCCATCCTATTCCATTCCATCCCACTC
>NW_007052861.1:0-2053 GCF_000164805.1 Carlito syrichta
ATGGAATGGAATGGAGAGTAATGAATGGAATGGAATGGAGTGGAATGGATTGGAGGGTAACTGAAAGGAATGGAATGATATGGAATGGAATGAAATGGAGAGTAACGGACTGGAGTGTAATGGCATGGAATGGAATGGAGAGTAACGGAATAGAATGGAATGAAATACAATGGAATGGAAAGGAGATTAACGGAATGGACTGGAATTGAATGGAATGGTTAGTAACGGAATGGAATGGAATGGAAAGGAATGGATTGGAGATTTACGGAATGGAATGAAATGGGATGGAATATAATGGAATGAAGAGTAACGGAATGGAATTGAATTGAAAAGAGAGTAACGAATGGATTGGAATGAAATGTAACAGAATACAATGGAGTGCAATGGAATGGAATTAATACTATAGCAATTAAATGTAATGTAAAGGAATGGAATTGAATGGAATGGAATGGAGTGGATTAGAATGGAGGAGTAACAGAATGCAATAGAATGGAGTGGAGTGCAATGAAATGGAATGCAATGGAATGAAGAGTAACAGAATGAAATGGAATGGAGAGTAACGGAATGGAAAGAAGTGGAATGGAATGGATTGGAATGGAATGGAATGGAATGGAATAGAGAGTAACGGAATGGAATGGAAAGGAATGGAATAGACAGTAACAGAAAGGAATGGAATTTAACAGCATGGAAAGCAATGGAGTGTAATGGAATTGAATGGAATGGGATGGATAGTAACGGAATGGAATGGAATGGAATGGAATCGAATGGATTGGAATGGAATGGAATGGATTGGAATGGAATGGATGTAACAGAATGGAATGGAATGGAATGGAAGGAACTTTAATGGAAGGAAAGGTATGGAATGGAATGAAGAGTAACAGAATGGAATTTAGAGGACTGGAATGAAACGGAATGGAATGGAATGGAAAGGAGAGTAATGAAATGGAATGGAATGGAATAGAATGGAGTGTAATGGAATGGAATGGAATGGGATGGAATGGAATAGAAAGTAACAGAATGAAATGGAATGGAATAGAATGAAATGGAGTGTAACGGATTGGATTGGAATGGAATGGAATGGAATGGAGAGTAACAGAATGGAATGGAATGGAGAGTAACGGAATGCAATGGAATGGAATAGAATGGAATGGAGTGTAACGGATTGGATTGGAAGGGAATGGAATGGAGAGTAACGGAATGGATTGTAATGGAATGGAATGGATTGGAGAGTAACTGAATGGAATGGAATGATATTGTATGGAATGAAATGGAGAGTAACGGACTGGAGTGTAACGGCATGGAATGGAATGGAGAGTAATGGAATAGAATGGAATGGAATAGAATGGAAAGGAATGGAGAGTAACGGAATGGACTGGAATTGAATGGAATGGTTAGTATCGGAATGGAATGAAATGGACAGGAATGGATTGGAGATTTAAGGAATGGAACGAAATGGGATGGAATATAATGGAATGAAGAGTAACGGAATGGAATGGAATTGAAAGGAGAGTAATGGAACGGAATGGAATGAAATGGAATGGAATGCAATGGAGTGTAATGGAATGGAATGGATATTAACGCAATTTAATGTAATGTAACGGAATGGAATGAAATGAAATGGAATGGAATGGAATGGAGAGTAACAGAATGGAATGGAAATGAATGGAGAGTAATGGAGTGGAATGGAATGGAATGGAATGGAATGCAATGGAGTGTAATTGAAAGGAATGGATAGTAACGGAATGCAATGTAATAAAATGGAATGGAATGGATTGGAATTGAATGGAGAGTAACAGAATGGAATGGAATTGGATGTAATGGAATGGAATGGAGTGTAACGGAATGGAATGGAGAGTAACAGAATGGAAAGGAATTGAATGGATAGTAACACAATGGAATGGAATGGAGAGAAATGGAATGGTGTGAAATGAAATGGAATGAAGAGTGATGGAATGCAATTGTTTGGACCGGTGATTAATGGAATGGAGTGTAAAGCAAACACATGGAATTGAACGGAAAGTAACGGAATGGAATGGAATCCAATGAGTGTAAC
>NW_007052862.1:0-863 GCF_000164805.1 Carlito syrichta
TGATAGGTTGAATGCTTTAGAATCAGCATAGTATATATAGGAAATCAAATACAACATATAAGGTCAGATGTCTGTAGCTTGTCACGCTCAATTTAAATGGATTTGTGTTACACCTTTGCCATATGATGGTCAGAATGTTAGTTGGACTGATGTCAGAAACATCTTATGGGAGTTTGGCAGTCTTCTAATTCTTCTTTAAACATTCAACAGTTGCATAGTCAGATTACTGCTGTTTCTCAAGCACATCTTTCCTCACTTTCAGTTTCTCAACTAGCATCTAGATTTACTTCTTCCCTTTCTCAGTTTGTGGCTTCCAATTCTGTCTGGAATCTGATCTATAATTTCATTACTATTGGTATAATTGTTCTTTTTCTGCTGTTTATCTTTCCAATCATCATCCAACGTTTAAGAAAAGCAGTTCAACGTAACTCAGATAATATTTATTTGGCAGTTCTTACTAATAAAACAAAAAAATAATGTCATCTATCAGCTGGTCACTTATGTCATAAAGGCTAATATTTTGTGTCATCAGCTTACCATTCTTCATTCTCCCTATGTCCCCTTAAGTCTTTACGCTCTTGGTATTCAGTGACGGGTAAGATTCCAGCCACCTAGTATGAACCTAAGACAGGCATTCCCCGCAGGGAAGGGGAACGGGCCAATGACGGGTAACAACTATGGTGAGGCGAGAACAACCTAAGACAGAAGCCAAGATGTTTTACGTTTGTTTTAATAAAAAAGGGGGAAATGTTGGGAGCCAACATCTATAGCTACATGGCTGAGGCCTGTAAAGGCCCATCTGGAAGATCGCCTCTGACATAGGATATCAGTTATACCTATGATATTGGCATGTGATTAGTGAC
>NW_007052863.1:0-824 GCF_000164805.1 Carlito syrichta
GAGACCTTTCTACCCCCAGTGGTAGTAGCCTCTCCATCCCAAATAAAAGTGGTATCTTCTACCCCAAAATGTGGACTTCCTACCTCTAATGACAGTGACTACTTACCCCCAATGGCAGGCACCCACTACAGTGGTATCCATCTGAGGGGATTAACCCAGTGTTGCCCAAAGAAACAGTCACAGCCTCCCCTGAAGCAGTTATCACGCAAAGCACTGCTAATTTTCCACAGGATCCACCACCACTATACCCCTGTTTCCAGATGCACAAAGAAACTTAAATTCCAGCAGGCTCCTAAAGGAGATATTCAAAGTGTGACCCAGAGAGATACATACTACACTACAAAAGAACTCCTTGAGTTTCTAAATTATATAAGCAGAGAGCTGAGGAACATGTCTGGGAATTGATATTAAGGTTGTGGGATAATGATGGAAGGAACTTAAACTTGGGTAAGTCTGAATTTATTGATATGGGTCCACTATGCAGAGATTCTGCATTAATGTTACAGCTCAAGGAGTTAGGAAGGGCACTGACATTTTAGTTGATTGACTGAAACATGGTTCAAAAGATGGTCCACAGTGAGTAAATTGGAAATATCAATTATTCTTAGTTTAATGTAGAAAAAAATAATTCAAATTATTAGGAAGACTAGAATGCTAGGGTGAATCTGTCATTTAAGACTTATTCACCTTCACTGAGAGATCTAGAAGATAAACACTTCACCAATATTTTGAGAATAAGTTTTTGAGGAGAGCTCTAACATCTTTGAAAAGCTTTGTGATTGCTCTTCTCTGTAGTGGGAACCTCAGCCAATCATATGGAAAAC
>NW_007052864.1:0-601 GCF_000164805.1 Carlito syrichta
TTCTTTTCCTCATTTCCAAAATTTCTACTAAGTCCAAAGGAGTCTTCATAATCACTTTGCCTTAAAAAAAAGGAAACATTTACTTCTGAAGATGGTCCATTTTTGATGGGAAGAAAGGGCCTCTGTAGTCTGAGAATTTAAAAAAAAATTTTTTTAATACATATTTTTTATCTTAAAATTGTGGGATACAGTTAAGGGTTAGGTGTGCAGATATGCATTGTGCAGGTACCCTTCTTGATAAGGAGTGCCCCCTCCATCTCCAGACAGATATCGACTACCGTTAATCCCACCTCCCTTCCCCTCCCTCCCCTCACGTAGTTTCCCACCACTGTCAATGCTTTTCTTACAGTATTAAGATAGTTGTTCAAGGTCCACTTATGAGTAAGAACATGTGATACTCAGTTCTTTGTTTCTGTGAGTGCAACCTCTGTAGAAAACTGTGGCGATTCCTAAAAGCTCTAAAAATTGACCTTCTATATGACCCTGCAATCCCCCTACTGGGAATATACCCTGAAGAACTCAAGTCACTCTATAAAAAAGAGACCTGCACATGTATGTTTATTGCAACATTGTTCACAATAGCAAGATCCTGGAACCAACC
>NW_007052865.1:0-603 GCF_000164805.1 Carlito syrichta
CCAACCACTCATCACTCCTTCATTCTTCCATCTATCCATTCATCCATCATCCATCCACTCACCTGTCCACCCATGCAACCATTCATCACACATAGTTCCATCTATTTATCCATTCCTTCATCCATCATCCATCCACTCAACCATTCATCCATTTATCCATCCATTTACTTATCCGTTCATTTGTTCACTATCCATCCACTCACTCATCTTGTGTCCATGACCTCTCAGGTAGTCAATGCCATACGTCTCCTGCTGTCCCAGTTAGTACAGGATATAGACCCTTAGTCAGAGGGGAAATCGTGGTGGCCAGGTGGGCAGGGTGGGCCCAAGGGGTGGAGCCTGTGATTTTTCAAGAGAAGACTAAAATCCAGATGTTGGTGTGGAATCCGAGTGTTCAAAAGTCTTAAAAAGGCCACTCACATTTGAGGGATTAGATGGCAAGAAATGGCCAGTACTTTCTCTCTCTCTCTCTCTCTCTCTCTCTCTCTCTCTCTCTCTCTGTGTGTCTGCTTGCTCAATCGTGTGTTTTGTGGAGTATCTGAGCCAGAGAACTGAAATATTCTCAACCTCCCCCTTTCCCCCCACAGCAGGTCATGAGTCCCC
>NW_007052866.1:0-1263 GCF_000164805.1 Carlito syrichta
TCCCACCACAGCCCCTCAAATAGCTGAGATTACAGCACACGCCACTATTCCCTACTAATTTTCATTTTTAATTTCTTTTTTTGTAGAGATGGAGTATCAATATGTTGCCCAGGCTGATCTCAAACTCCTGGCCTCAAGTGATCTTCCTGTCTCAGTTTCCCAAAGTGCTGGGATTAAAGGTGTGAGCCTACATTTCCCATTTAAAAAATTCTTATCAAACATTAGTATATATAATAGGTTGTAGGTGACAATGGGCATATTTATTTGGATTTATTTAATGTCAGTAGTTTAGAATGTTTTTATTTTGTATGTGTGGAAAAGATGGGTTTATTAGATGGCTGAATAGTACTGTGGGTCAGATCGAGACACCACCTACATTATTGAGATTGATCATCATGAGATGCTGGTTAGGATCACTCTCTTTCAATCAGATCGCATATGTAAATAAGCAACCACCCTTTGATTGACTGCTGATGATCCTCAGAGGAAACACTGAATGTTTTGCTTTTCTGGCTGTCTTATTGCTCAGAGAATGTTAATACTAATGAACTCAGCCATGTATTTGAGCAAGCTGTCACAGCAAAGGGATTTCCAAAGCTTTTTGATTAAAAGGTGTTTGAATGTAGGCATGATCAATATATGGGCTGATGTTTAATTTTAGCAAATATGAAGATGTATTATCCCTTGAGGTTTGTTTTTAACCTCACTTTCACCTCCATTAATATTAACTTTGTAGGTCAGTAAATCTTGATATTCACTTCAACAGAAGCCAATATCTTCAGATTATGAGTTATTAATCTTAACCAACCTGAAAAATTGTGTGAATATTTTTTTACTACAGAAAATAAAGACTTCTTTTTTCTCCTCTTTTTTCTTCAGACTCTCTCTCTTTTGTTTTTTTTTTTTGAGTTGGAGTCTCACTCTGTCACCCAGACTGGAGTGCAGTGGCCGCTCCCAGCCACCGCAGCCTCGACCTGCTGGGCTCCGGCGATCCTTCCGCCTCAGCCTTCCGAGTAGCCAGAATTACAGGCGCGCGCTACCACGCCCGGCTAATTTTTTGATTTTATTGTAGAGATGAGGTCTCACCTTCCCAGGCAGATCTCGAACCCGCGGGCTCAGGCAATCCACTCACCTCAGCCTCCCAAAGGCATGGGATTACAGGCTGAGCCACCAAGCCCAGCTTCTTCAGACTCTCTTAAACAGGAAAGTTAATTTTTGTCTGAATCGCCAAACTTCCTTTCAGAAGGAAAAGTACTTGGGGTC
>NW_007052867.1:0-1622 GCF_000164805.1 Carlito syrichta
GCACATTGTCTGGCCACGGTGGAATAAAAATAAATATCAAAACCAACATTTCCCCAAAGCCCACAAAGACATGGACACTAAATGGCACGATGCTGAACAACGACTTGGTCAGCACTGAAATCAAAGAAGAAATTGAAAGATTCCTGGAAACAAATGAAAATGAAGAAGCATCTTACCAAAACCTCTGGGATGTCATGAAATCAGTTCTAAGAGGGAATTTATATCTTTATAAGCACACAAGGCAATGGAAACATCACAAGTGCAGAGCCTAACAAATCACCTAAGGGAGCTGGAAAAAGAAGACCAACAAAACACCAACTTTAAAAGAAGAATCCAAAATACCAAAATAAGAGCCCAAATATGGAACATAAAAGACAAAGGTATCATAGAAAAAAATCAACAAATCAAAAAGCTGGTTCTTTGAAAGAATTAACAAGATTGCTGGACCCCTAACCAGAATGACCAAGAAAAAAGAGAGAGAAAGCCCAAATAAACACAATCAGAAATACAAAAAATCAAATGACAACAGACCCCCCCCCAAAACACAAAAGATTAACAGAGATTACTATGTACACCTACATGGAAACAAACTTGATAACCTAAATGATATGGAGGACTTTCTGACATCACACAACCTGCACAGGTTAAAACAAGACATCGAGACACTAAATAGACCAACCCGGGAAATGGACTCTGTCACATGAAACTACCTACAAAAAGAAAGCCCTGGAACGAATGGCTTTCCATTAGAGTTCTGCAAAACATACAAGGAGGAGCCAATACCAATCCTATTGAAAGTATTTCAGGCAATTGAGAAAGATGGAATTCTCCCCAAATCATGTTACAAAGCTAATATTACATTGATACTCAAACTGGGTAAAAATTCAACAAAGAAAGAGAACAAAAGGCCAATATCCCTTATGAACACAAATGCAAAAATCCTCAACAAGATTCTAGTACATCGGATCCAAAAACACATCTCAAAAATCATCCACCATGATCAAGTGGGCTTCATCCCCAAATTACAGGGCTGGTTCAACATTCCCAAGATCATAAATGTCATTAAATACATTAACAGATGTAAAAACAAGAAACACATGATTATCTCATTAGATGCCCAAAAAACTCTTGATAAAATCCAGCATCTCTTCTTGATAAAAATCCTCAAATACTTAGGTATAGAAGGAACATACCTCAAGATAGTAAGTGCCATCTATGGCAAACCAACAACTAACGCATTGCTAAATGGACAGAAACTAGAAACATTTCCCCTGAAAAGTGGAATAAGATAAGGTTGCCCACTCTCACCGCTCTTGTTCAATATTGTTCTGGAAGTCCTAGCTCGGGCAATTAGACAAGAGAAGGAAATAAGTGATATCCAAATAGGAAAAGAGGAAATCAAGTTATCCCTCTTTGCTGATGATATAATCTTATACCTTGAAAATACACGAAAATCTGTCAAAAATATGTTTGCACTGATAAAGGACTTTGGCAAAATCTCATAGTACAAAATAAATATGCAAAAGACACTGCATCCCTATACACCAACAACAAGCAGGCGGAGATCCAAATAAAAAGCACATCTCATTCTCATAGCCACCCCCAAAATGAAATACCTCGGC
>NW_007052868.1:0-757 GCF_000164805.1 Carlito syrichta
CCTAGTTAATTCAGCTGGCTAGCCTGCTGGGTAGGTAGGTAGCTAGCTATTTATGTGAGCTGGCTAGCCAGCTTGCTAGCTTAAGTCAGCTAGGTAAGTCAGCTGACTAACCATCTGTCTAGGTAGGTAGCCAGCTATTTAACTCAACTGGCTAGCCAGGTGAGTAGATGGTTAAGTCTGCTAGTTAAGTCAACTAGCAACCAGCTGGCTAGCTAGTTAAGTCAACTCATTATGTCACTTGGCACTCCAACTGGTTAGGCAGTTAAAAAGATAGTTAAGTCAGATGGCTAGCCATCTGCCTGGCTAGTTATTTCAGCTAGTTAAGCCAGGTGAATAGCTATGTAGCTAGCTGATTAAGTCAGCTAGTGAAGTCAGCTTGCTAGTTAGTTAACTAAGGGAGTTAAGACAGCTGGCTAGCCAGTTGGCAAGCTGGGTAGCTAGATAGTTAAGTCAGCTGTCTCAACAGGGAGCTAGCTAGTTAAGTAGCCTAGCTAAGTAAATTCACTATCCAGCTAGTTAGCTCAGTAGCTAGTGTGGTAAGTCAGCTGGCAAGTCAGCGGGCTACGTAGGTAGCTAGCTAGTTCAGTCATTTGACTATCCAGCTGGCTAGCTAGGTAGCTAGGCAGTTAGGTCAGTCTGCTAGCCAGCTGGCTAGCTAGTAAAGCCACCAAGTTAAGTCAGCTGGAAAGACAGCTGTCTAGCGAGGTAGCTAGATAGTTAAGTCAACTGTCTAGCCTGCTGCCTAGCTATTAAAATC
>NW_007052869.1:0-1505 GCF_000164805.1 Carlito syrichta
ATTATACATATACACTCATAGCTGCGTAAATCTATGCTTGCTGTTTTGATTCCTTTTGCTACATTATTCAAGTGTAATAGTTACTATATGATTTATAAAAGAATTAACGATAAGGTATTAGCTTAATAGGATATAGCATAGTATTAAAGTCCAATAACTAGATCATATGAAAATTAAAGTTTAGACATATGAAACATGAATTATAGTAAAGTTTTGTAGTTTAAGAATAAGTTTTAACTGAGTTATAAGGCGTTATGTTAAATTGTAATAGGTTAATAGTATAGTGTTAAGTTGATAATATTAATTGTTAAAAATATTGGGAATCAGTGAACTTGGATTGAACCTAGAGTTAACTCAGGAAAGTTTTTTGTATTAATCAGGGTATAGAGCAAAGAGTATAATATGAATGATTCGTTGAACATTATGGAAAACACTTTGAACGATTTGTATTGAAATTGTGCACCTGTGACCTTGATGTAAGCACGGCAGGCATCATGGAATTTGAATTGTTTGCTTGGAAATTGCAGATCTCGTGGTGGTCTTGTGATGCATAGTTTGTAAAGCACGAAACTTGTACGCCCCCAGTGAGTGATTATCACATTGCTGGAGGGTATAGAAAATGGTATATAAGTTGGAAAAGGTTTGAATAAAATCGGCTTCAGTCTTGGCCAGACTGTTCCCAGAAGAGCTGCCTCCGAGTAGTTTCTTCTCTCCGTCTCTGATTCACCGGTGCGGTCCTAACCCTCCCTCTGGTCAGTGCAGGTCACCGACAGTTGTATGTAATTCTACAATAGTAGTATTGTTTTATCTCTTTAATCGCATTATATAATGTTAGGGTAAGCATTTATTTGGTTTTGCTAAACATTAAGATTTTTACATGCAACCATGCTATTGCAGACTATTCATTTTTCATCATTATATGATGACAATCAAATATGCTTTTCCCACTTTTGTATTTGTTATTAGTATTTGTATTGTTATTAGTACTTTGCTATAGAGGTATCACTTCATGATATGTTTACATTTTTCTGATGACTAATAAAGTTATTATCTTTCACATATTTATTTTGCCATTTGATCTTGGACTTGAATATTGTCATTTGGGGAGTGTCTGTCCAAATCTTTTGTCCATTTTTTTTTACTGCTTTACCTTTTTCTTATTTATTTGTGGAAGCTCTTTATATATTTGAGCCATTTATTGGTTATACGTTTTGAAAACATTTTCTCGCACTCTGAGTGCCTTTTCATTCTCTTGATTGTGTCTTTGAAGGGTCAAAAATTCTTACTGTTAATATAATTTTTCATTTATTTTTTCATCATTAACATCTTATTTAAGAGATGTTTGTCTACTTCTTGATCATAAACGTACTCTCCTCTGTTTTCTTCTAAAAACTTTGCAGTTTTATCATTTAATTTAGTTTTGAAATCTACATGGAATAGATTTTTGTGCATATTTTGTGTATTTCAATTACTCTTTTTTTTTGAGTTGGAGTCTCACTCTGTCG
>NW_007052870.1:0-1043 GCF_000164805.1 Carlito syrichta
AGGTAGCCAGAACTACAGGCACGTGCTACCATGCCTGGGTAATTTTTGATTAATGTAGAGATGATGTCTTACCAAGTGGCCCAGGCAGGTCTTGAACCCACAGACTCAGGCAATCCACTCATCTCGGCCTCCCAAACCACTGGGATTACAGGCTGAGCAACCTAGCCTGGCCCTCCTGAGTCTTTGAACAAGCATCAGAGCAGTGAACCCGGCTATCTGGAAGCACTTGCTGGCAGACTAGAGGACAGGATGGGACAGTAGACTGGAGGGGAAGCCACTGATGGAGGGGTTACTGGAGGAAGGTCCACGTCCAGGGTTTGTGCCTCCTCCTGGGCCTCCCTTAGGGGTGCAGAACTGTCTGTAGAATTCAGGAGTTAATGCCCCCAGGAGCCACTCCCAACCACTATGGAAGCTGATCTGGGAGGCTGGGAGAGGGAGGTGTCTTGTTTCCACCATACAGGCCTGCAATCCTGCCAGGGTGCATTCTGCGGCTTCCAAGAAATGCTTTACAAGCTCACAGCCAAGACTGGATAGTATTTTTTTTTTTTGAGTCAGGGTCTGTCTCTGATGCCCAGGCTGGAGGGCAGTGACACAATCACAGCTCACTGCAGCCTCGACCTCCCAGACTCAGCTAATCCTCCCACCTCAGCCTCTTGAGTATCTGGGACTGCTAATGTGCTTCGCCATGCCCAACTGAGTCTTTAATTTTTTTGTAAAAACATGGTCTCGTGGTGCTGCCCAGGCTGATCTTGAACTCCTGGGCTCAAGCAATCCTCCTATCTTGGCCCCCCAAAAATACTGGGATTATAGGCATGAGCCCCTGTGCCCAGCCAGGAAATATGTTTGATCCATCAACATTTCTTGGTTAAAAAGAAAGAAACCACTTGAAACTACTTTATTATTATTATTCAGTTTTGCATATCACACCAAAGCCAGCATTATGTTCACTGTGAAACAAAGTATTGCTCTCATTCAACTCAGGAACAAGAAATGTGAGCCTGCTAACATTTCATTTCTCTAAAGTGCTTGCCAATGCAATCAAA
>NW_007052871.1:0-318 GCF_000164805.1 Carlito syrichta
ATCCTTCCGCCTCAGCCCTCCAAGTAGCCGGAATTACAGGCATGCGCTACCATGCCCAGCTTATTATTTTTTTTTTTTTAATGATTTTTATTGTAGAGATGAGGTCTCGCTGCCCAGGCAGGTCTCAAACCTGTGGGCTCAGGCAATCCACTCACTTCAGATTTTTTTTTGGCCTATTGTGATAGTTTTCTACTTAAAGTCTATCTTGTGTGACAAAAAGTATTGCCACCTCTGTGTGTGTGTGTGTGTATGTGTGTGTGTGTGTGCGCGCGCGCATGTGTGTGCATGCGCACGTGTGTGTGTGTGTGTGCGCGCGCG
>NW_007052872.1:0-866 GCF_000164805.1 Carlito syrichta
TTGGGCACAGGAGGAAGGGAAGTGCCTAAGTCATGGTGTTGGCACTGGAGTCCAAAACTGACTCCGGCTAGAAGGAAGAAAAGAGACAAAACAAATATGTTACACAGAAGGAAATCATTCCAGGAATGTCATACTGCATGCTCCCAATTTCAGGGTTTTAAATGCTCGCAGTTTCTCTAACCATCTCACTGGTATAGTTGTGGAACACACAGGCACATTAAAGGGGGAACCCAAAAAAACCTAATTTTTTGGGGGGGAGACTGGGTCCCTTGTAGTACACGCATTCCCCACCAGGCAAGTGTTCTAAGAACCTGTTGGCATCAATGTACCAGCTAATGTGAGAGGCCGCATTCGGCTTCAGTGAATTTTTTTGTGTTTGGAGATTCTTTCAACATGTTTGCCCATTTCGTGATGGATGATTTACAAGCACACCTGCCAACACCACGTTAAGTGTTCAGCAGTTTCTGACCAAAAAAACACCATGAGCCCCATGCCCCACCCTCCTTAATCACCTGATTTCACCCTGAGTGACTTTTTTTTGTTTGCCGGATGGAAAAAGCCCTCAAGGAGAAACATTTTGCCGATGTGGAAGAGATGAAACAAAAAAGGGCAGAAGCACTAAAAGGCATCAAAATTGATGAGTTCAAATCTGTTATGAGCAGCGGAAAAAGCATCTCGATCAGTGGATTGCATCAAATAGCACACACTTTGAAGATGACTGAAGCTGAAACATGTAAGACAGATACACAACTTTTTATAAATAAATTCTGGAGATTTTGTTGTTGATGTTCGCCTCTCGTATTTTCTTAAGAAAACCTTGGAAACACAGCAAGCCAACTTCTGCCGGAGGGATGGTTTGGCATTGG
>NW_007052873.1:0-729 GCF_000164805.1 Carlito syrichta
CTCTATAATATATTACAATTTATTATGCTTTGAAATAGATGCACCATAATTTCTTTCAACAGTTCTCTATTAAATTATTTTAGACATATTTTTAAGTTTTATCTATTATAAAAAAAAAAAAAATATATATATATATATATATATATACATATATATATATATATATATATATATTTGCTTTTCTTATCAATATATATATATCATGGCCAGGCACAGTGGCTCACATCTGTAATCCCAATACTTTGGGAGGCTGATGTAGGAGGACTGCTTGAGCCCAGGAGCTAGAGAGCAACCAAGACAACATAGCAAGACCTCATCACTACAGAAAGTCAGAAAATTAGCCGGATGGTGGTGCATGGTGGTGCATGCCTATATTCCCTGTTACTTGGGAGGCTGAGGCAAATGGATCACCTGAGCCAGGGAGGTCAAGGCTTTGGTGAGCTGTGATCATGCCACTGCACCCCAGCCTGGGTGACACAGTGAAAATCCCAACTCAGAAAGTAAATAAATAAATAAACAAACAAACAAGCAACACAACATATGAACATCCTTGTATATGTACCTACAGCCTTAGAATAAATCCTAAAACCATGTGGGGTTTTAAATCTTACTGCTTAATTTGGATTCCTTTTATTATTTCTAAGCTGTAGAGTTCCCCTGTATTTCTTCTTACATAAACTATATGTTAACGTGTACTTTTCATCTTCTATTAAACTGTCCACATTTTCT
>NW_007052874.1:0-762 GCF_000164805.1 Carlito syrichta
CCCCATTGATTCTCAGGTGGTCAATAAACTGACTGAATACTTTTGTTAGCAAAGGAGGCAGCATGTTCCTCCTGCTGTATGCAGTAGGTGTGCCAACCCCACCATCTTGACATCGTTTCTGGCATGCATGTTTCAAGGCTGTCAGCCAAGCTCCATATTCTAGGTTTTGTAAGAGAGGAAACCCACAGTGGTTCAGCCCATCATGCAAATGTACGTGGGTCCCAAGGCTTAGCATATATGCATTGGGTATGGCCAAGAAACAGTTGCCATGAAGCCAGAACATGTGAACCAACTCCTGCCTCCCATCAGCTGCTAACTACACCAGCACACGCATCACCACTATGGCCATGAGAGGGTAGTTAAGGATCAGTGATCGTCTCACAAGCGGGAGACATTCTGACATTATCTCTAGGTTTGAGTTCAGTGACTCATCTAAGGTCGCTCAGTAGGTGTGTCATAAATTCAGGACTAGAACCTGGTGTCTCTTTGGCAGGTCCCATACTGGACCAGGGGCAGACAGACATGCTGATTGATGATGTCTCCTTCCTCATACCCTCTCCTCCAAGACCCCATGGAAGTCCCAACTCTCTGCACTCCTGGGGCAGCATATGATGTCATAGGGTCATCAGAAGCACACAACTGTAACCAGCTATTCCTTTGCCTCCTTCCCTCTTCCTTCCTCTCATCCTATTCTGTCTTTCTCCCTCCTTCCTTTCTCCTTTTCCTATTATTAATTTATTCACTGAGGTCTCTTGGATTGCC
>NW_007052875.1:0-959 GCF_000164805.1 Carlito syrichta
CGAGTGAGACTCCAACTCAAAAAAAAAAAAGACAAAAGAAGGTGAAAGCAATGGCATTTTGCCCCCCAGCTGTGTCATAGACAGGCTGGAAGAGAAAGAAGAAATCTATCTGATGAACAACTTCATATAAAGAATCTTCATTCTTACCCCAAGATCATAGCACCCAGCAGAGGAGGCTAGGAAAATACAAGGAATGCCCTTGAGAATTCTTCTCTCGAATATGAATAAACTTTCACTTCCATCTATGTTCATTCTTCTGAAAAAATGTCTCCATCCATCAAATGTTTAGATAAAGAAAGAACAAGCCTGGGCTCAGTGGTTCAGCCTGTAATCCCGCGCATTTGGAAGGCTGAGGTGAGTGGATTGCCTGAGCCCACGGGTTCAAGACCCGCCTGGGCAGAGAGACCTCATCTCTACAATAAATAAAAAAATCAGCTGGGCATAGTAGCGAATGCCTGTAATTCCGGCTACTCGGAAGACTGAGGCGGAAGGATCTCTGGAGCCCAGCAGGTCGAGGCTGCGGTGGCCGGGAGCGGCCACTGCACTCCAGTCTGGGCAACAGAATGAGACTCCAACTCAAAAAAAAAAAGGAAAGAACAAGGGGGGAAATGTGAACACTAAGGAATCTTGCTTGGCTCACAAGAGGCAGCAGGTTCCAAGTTAAATCTTCTATTGACTCTATATTTCCTGTGTTACAACTCTAAACATCTATTCTTAGATCAGTATTCCAGGGCTTTTTAGTTTAACTTTTCAGCTCAACATCCAAAGGACTGGAATCAGTTTTTACTGTCAAATAATTTGGCAGGTGGGAATGCAATAGATTAGAACAAAGTTTATTATATTTTGCTTAGACTCTTCAAAATTGGGAGCTCTCTAAAGGAATAAGATGGTGAGATTGCATCTGTCTTGTATTATTAGTGTTATTTATAGGTACTCTCTGTGGGTTGTTTGAACTTGCA
>NW_007052876.1:0-867 GCF_000164805.1 Carlito syrichta
AGTGCTTGACACTACTAGAAGGGGCCCAGGAGAGCACTCATGGAGAAGGAAGGTATGAGTGAAAGTGACAGCTTTTCTTCTTTAGGCATCACATGCAAGCCTCTGCAGCCCCGATCAAGGAGAGACAGCCCCGGCCTTCTACCTGCACTGCTCACACATCCAGCAAGGTGCCGGGTGCTGTCATGAATCAGGACAGAGGCACTGGCAGTTATCCACATGAAGACCAGGGAATCCCAGGTCCTGAGGACCGCTGGACCCAGTGCCCTTCTTCTTCCCTATTAAGAGGTTCAGTGGGAAAATCACTTTGGGGGTGGTCTGCATTGCATTCGCTCTTCCTGCTCCCTGCCTCTCCAGATTCCAGCAGGTGCTGTACACCCACTTTATAAATATTTCTGTGATATCAACATCTGTTGCAGCCCTAGGTCAGGGTTACAGATGTGACTTGCTCTCAAGAGCCCACCATCACTGTGATAACCCTTCCTACAGAGCAGCATGGAAACCAGGAGGCAGAGCACTTCTGTGCAGTGTGGTGGTATTGAACATGCCCTTCTGAGGACTGAGGGAGAATACCAACTTTCAGATAGCTACTTCCCTTCCACACTTCAGTGAAGGGGGCAGTTCCACCAAGATGAAAGAAAGCCACTCCATGTCTCCAAGAGCACCTGTGGCATAGTAGAGTCTGGTTGCTTGCCAATCCTGCTGATGAGTCACAAAGGAGGAGGCTTAGGAGGAGGTCACCAGAGCTCCCAGAGACCCAGGGCCCCTGTTGCCAGTACCAGGAGGGAACAAACTCTGACCTACAGGAAAGGACCTGCTTCTGTCCCTTCCACACTGCATTAGTGAAGCAGTGCCATATCGTTATTCCCC
>NW_007052877.1:0-730 GCF_000164805.1 Carlito syrichta
TTGAGATGTATTGCTGAATCCGGTTTGCTAGGATTTTGTTGAGAATTTTAGCATCTATGTTCATCAAAGATATTGGCCTGTAGTTCTCTTTCTTTGTTGGATCTTTACCTGGCTTGGGTATTAATGTGATGTTGGCTTCATGGAATGATTTGGGGAGAGTTCCATCTTTTTCAATTGCCTGGAATACCTTCAGTAGGATTGGTATCAGCTCCTCCTTGAATGTCTTGTAGAATTCTGCTGGAAAGCCATCAGGACCAGGGCTTTTTTTTGTAGGAAGCTTTCTTATTACGTAGTCAATTTCTTTGATTGTTATTGGTCTATTTAGGGTCTCAATTTCTTCTTGTTCCAACCTAGGTAGGTTGTGTGATGTCAGAAAGTCCTCCATTTCCTTATGGTTTTCAAGTTTGTTTCCATACAAGTGTACGTAGTAGTCTCTAATGATCTTTTGTATTTTTTCAGGGTCGGATGTGACTTCATCTTTTGTGTTTCTGATTATGCTTATTTGGTTTTTTTCTCGTTTTTTCTTGGTCAGTCTAGCTAGGGGACCATCAATCTTGTTTACCCTTTCGAAGAACCAGCTTTTTGTTTCATTGATTTTTTGTATTATCTTTTTGTCTTCTATGTCATGCTTTGGGCTTTTATTTTGGTGATCTGGATTCTTCTGCTGAAATTAGGGTTTTTGTGGTCTTGCTTTTCCAGCTTCTTTAGTGCTTGTTAGGTTGTGAATTTC
>NW_007052878.1:0-794 GCF_000164805.1 Carlito syrichta
AAACTGGAACTGGGAACCAATTCCTATTCAGAACCCTAAAGCTGATACCTTAAGAAATAAGACAGACAAGTGGGACCTCATAGCAGGAGGACAGTCCACAGAATGGGAAAAAATATTTGCCAAAGGTATATCTGACAAAGGCCTAACATCTAGGATCTACAAGAAACTCAAATGCACCGAAAGGAAAAAAACAAACAGCCCCTTTAAAAGTGGGGAAAAGACATGTATAGACACTTCTCAAAAGATACAGCCAACAGACACATGAAAAAGTGCTCAGCCTCATTCATCATGAGAGAAATGCAAATCAAAACCAAATTGAGATACCACCTAACCCCTGTAAGAATGGTCATCATTAATAAAAAAACAACAACAGATGCTGGCAAGGATGTGGAGAGAAAGGAACGCTTTTACACTGCTGGTGGGAATGCAAACTAGTACAACCTCTCTGGAAAACAGTCTAGAGATTTCCGAAAGAACTAGAAATTGACCTTCCATATGACTCAGCATATCCCGTATTGGAAATATACCCAGAGGAACTCAAATCATTCTACAGAAAAGATACTTGCACAATTATGTTTGTTGCAGCTCTAGTCACAATAGCAAAAACATGGAACCAACCGTGTTGCCCATCGAAACTGGACTGGATAAAAAAAATGTGGTACATATACACAATAAAATATTATGCAGCCATAAAGAACGACAAATGTATAGACTTTGCAGCAACTTGCATTGATTTCTAGTCGATCATACTGACTAGAAACAAAGAACAGAGTTTCATATGTCCTCACTCATAA
>NW_007052879.1:0-751 GCF_000164805.1 Carlito syrichta
CTAACTAATCTGCGAAGTAGTCAACCGATTATTTAGGTCAGCAAAACATAAGACAAGTAGTTGACTGAGCTAAATAGTGGGCCAACTCGTCAGTCAACGCGTTGACCCAGCTAACTAGGAGGCCAACTAGTGATCCAAATAGTTAAACCAGCTAACAAGTCGGCCGAGTAGTCAGTCAACCTGTTAAATGAGATAAGTAGCAGAGACGGGGCAAGATGGCGACGGCATAGGTGAACTTGTGAGATTCTCTGAACGTGAGTTCCCCAAAAAGGCTATCACTTCGCTACCCCCATCCCCCAGCCCACCACCAACCGCGCTGGGGGCAGGCCCGGGAACTTCAGTCCCACGCAAGGCCAGATATTGCGCCCCTCGCCCCACTGCTGCCGTTCTACTCGTGTGTGGAAGTCTCCGGTCCCAGCCCCCTCCAGATCCCTCCCCGGCTGCATTGTCTCCAGCCCGGGCACCCGGCATCAAGCCGCCGGTCACACAGGGAGGCTCTGGGCACCCGCCCCTCAGAGACGCTGGTTCCATTTCTGGCTGAAGTCCTCTGTTGGGTCCCAGCGCCACTCTCGCTGTCTAGAGCCTGCCCTTTGGAACTTTGGAGCTTTGGAACTCCGGGTCCACCCTGGCTGAGGCACTCAGCGTGAGACCCCAAATCAGAGGACCCAGACAAGCGGGAGAAAAACAGATCTGCTTAAACTGCCCTTGCCATTCTCCAGGAGGAGACTTCCATTGCCCTGCCCACCCAGCA
>NW_007052880.1:0-1407 GCF_000164805.1 Carlito syrichta
TAGCTAGCCAGCAGCCTACCCAGTTGACGTTACTAGCTGATTTAACAAAGTAGCCAACTGGCTAGCCATCATTCTTAATTAGCTATCTACCTAGCTAGACAACTGGATAGCCAGGTGACTTAACTAGCTAACATAACTAGATAACCTGATGGCTAGGCACCTGACTTAACTAGCTACCAACCTACATATCCTGCTGGCTTGCCAGCTGTCTTAACTACCTTCTACCTAGCTAGCCTGCTGGCCAGCGAGCTGACTTAATTAGGTCACTTATCTAGCTAGCCAGCTGGCTAGCCAGCTGATGAAAGTAGATAGCTACCATGATAGGCAGCTCTCTAGCCAGCTGACTTAACTGACCTAACTAGTTAGCGAAATCACGTAACCAACTGACTTAACTAGCTACGTACCTAGCTTTCCAGCTGACTTAATTAGCTGACTTCACTATTTAGCTGCCTAGCTAGCCAGTTGGTTGGCCATCTGACTTAACTAGCTGGCCTAACCAGTTAGCCAGCTGCTGGGCCAGTTAAATTAACTAACTGACTTAACTAGATAGCTATCTGACTGACCAACTGAATTAACTAGCTTATTTAGCTTGCTAACCAGCTGGCTAGCCAGCTGACTTAACTAGCTTGCATCTCAGCTAGCCAGCTGGGAAGCCAGTTGAATTAACCTGCTGACTTAACTAGCTAGCCAGCTGGCTGCCCAGATGACTTAACTAGTTTGATAACTAGCTAGCTAGCTGCCTAAAAAGCTCATTTAACTAGTTGACTTAAACAACTAGCCAGCTGGCTAGCTGGCTAGCCAGTTGAATCAATTAGCTGAATTAACTAGTAAGCCAGCTGGCTAGCCAGCTAACTTAACTAGCTCTCAACTAAGCTAGTTAGCTGACTAGCTAGCTGACTTAACTAGCTGACTTAAATAGCTTCCCTGCTGGCTAGCAAAATAACAACTACCTCCCTACCTAGATAGCCACTTGGCTAGCCAGCTGATTTTATTAGCTGGCTTCATCTGTCCTGCTTACTAGTCAACTGACTTAACTTGCTTGCTATATAACTAGCTAGGTGGCTAGCAAGCTGACTTAACTAGGTGACTTAAGTAGCTAGCCAACTCTCTAACCAGCTAACTTAAATAGCAAGCTACCTGGCTGGCCAGTTTGCTAGTCAGCTGACTTACCTAGGTGACATAACTATATAGCCAGTGGACTGGATAGTTGACCTAGATAGCCAGGTGTCTAGCCAGCTGACTTAACTAGGTAACTTAACTAGCTAGCTAGTTGACTAGCAGTCTGACCTAACTGCCTAGCTACCTTGCTAGCCAGCTGATATACAGCTGACATAAATAGATAGCTACCTAGTAGCCCTCTGGCTTTCCAGCTGATTTAACTACCTAGCTACTTAGCTAACCTGCTGG
>NW_007052881.1:0-775 GCF_000164805.1 Carlito syrichta
TTCTACCCTTGACGAGTCACGATGCATGACATTTTCCACCAAACCGTATCTGCTGTTCACCCTGCCTACTTAATAAATACCTGCCCTGTCCCAGAATGTAATACGATAGCTGTAACTGTAGGGAAGGTTTGCCTGGGCTCCCTGCTTCAGAATCACTTCTTAGACTCCCAAAGGAATGCCACCATCTAATTTACATTCCATTTCGGTCCTTGAAACAACACCACAAAGGGGCATCAATCCGCTTGTCATTCCTACTTGGTCCTGAGAGCAACACCACAAAAGGGCGTCAGCATGCCAGTCATTCCTACTCGGTTCTATTCCAACAGAAGCTGCAGTGACACTGGGTCCTGTCCGGTGCCGAAGGCATCATTTACATGCTTCTGTATCATAGTTTTTCTTTGGAGTAGGAGTCTCACTCTGTCATCCAGACTGCATTGTAGTGGCACGCTCCAGGTCACCGCAGCCTCGACCTGCTGGGCTCTGGCGATTCTTCCACCTCAGTCTTCCAAGTAGCTGGAATTACAGGCGTGAGCCACCACGGCCAGCTAATTTTTGATTTATTGTAGAGATGAAGTTTTACCAAGTGTCGGGGTGGGTCTCGAACCCGTGGGCTCAGGCGATCCACTTGCCTCGGCCTCCCAAAATGCTGGGATCACGGTCTCAGTCACCGAGCCCGTCCTACCAAAAAAAATTTCTTTTGCATATAATTTAAAAAACGGATCTGTCTTTATAATTTTATGTTATTAAACAGACCACTCAATATCATTATTTCTTT
>NW_007052882.1:0-499 GCF_000164805.1 Carlito syrichta
CTTCTGCCCCTACCCTCTGAGTAGTCAGAACTACAGATGCATGCTACCACACCCGGATATTTTTTTATTTTACTGTAGAGATAAGGTCTCGCCAAGTTGCTTGGGCTGGTCTCAAACCTGCAGTCTCAGGCAATCCACTCGCCTCGACCTCCCAAAGTGCTGGGATTGCAGACTGAGCCTCAGAGCCTGGCCTTCATCAAGTTTTACACCAAATGTGTAAAACAGACAGAGCACAGTGGCTCATACCTACAATCCCAGCACTTTAGGAGGCTGAGATGAGAGGACTACCAGAGCACACAGGTTCAAGACCAACCTGAGAAACTTAGCAAGACCTCATCTCTACAATAAATCAAAAAATTAGCCAGGCATTGTGGTGCACGCTTCTAACCCCAGCTACTGGGAAGACTGAGGTGGAAGGATTGCCTGAGGCCAGCAGGTAGAGGCTGCGGTGGCCATGAGTGTGCCACTGCACTCCAGTCTGGGTGACAGAGTAAGACTA
>NW_007052883.1:0-856 GCF_000164805.1 Carlito syrichta
CATGGGATGGCTATCAGATGCTCCATCTGAAAGCTGACTTATCCCCACAATGGTCCTATGGTCCCAGCAGTCCTAACTCTGATGATTAGACCATGAGTTCTTCAACCAGTCACTGGACCCAGGGTAGTGGGACATGCTGATTTCCTAAGTCAGTTGAGGAAATACATTGGAAGGAGGGACTAGATGCATGTAGACAGCCAGTGGTTCCCACTAGGTACACAGAAGTCACAGCGGTTCTATATAATGAATTATTTTACATATGCAAATTATTGGTGTTTTATGGGGACAGTTTTGAATACACAGAATGCGATGTAGTGCTAATATTTTTCTGTGCATTAAATATTTCAGGGAAACATAATCTTTCTCTTGTTAGAATGTCATGTGATAAATATCAAATTATAATGACATCAAACGTGATCTGTTCACGTAAACGCTGTATCATATAGCAACCCATATCATGCCCTACTGATGATCCTTTTTGTGAAAACTCATTACTTCACAGTGTTACTGTTTCTAGTATTTCTGTTACAATGTGGCAGGATCCAGGACTTCTACCATTGTTTTTTTGGAGATTATCAGTGTGACTATACTTTTTCTGGTTACCATTTTACAGAAAAAATGTGGTTTATGGGTAGGTCATTTTTAAGACCTTGTAAACTCTTTGTCTAGAAAATGGAGCAAATGCCAGTAATAATTTTAAAGGACTGTAAAAGCCTCGTGAAAAACTAAACTAGCAATTAAAGTAAAAGTGGTAGTCAGTATGAAAGTCTGAGACTAAGATAAATCTCGTACTATCAACTTTAGGGCTGTGTTGGGTACTATATACTTGACACATGTAGAGTTGATGTATTTGATG
>NW_007052884.1:0-518 GCF_000164805.1 Carlito syrichta
GAATCCTTAAGTCCCCTAAGGAAGAGCTCGTGAGAGTTCAGTTCCTGTCCCATGATAATCACCTACTCACCGTTCCGATGTCCGCTGGGGTGGCTAGTCCAGCGACGATCAAGATCGAGTCTTATCCCGCGGGTTGATCACCCACGGGCTCGAAGTGAGCTCAGGAGCTCAGGGTGTGCCCGGCCGGGGCGTCCTCCGAGTAGGTGCCAGCAGTGCCGTTCCGTGCCTCGAGCCCCACGTTGGGCGCCAGGTGTCCCGACCAGCGGGACAAGTAAAACGTGGGCACGAGGAGGACTACCTGCTGCTGGTGAAAAGAGAGAGAGAGAGACCAAGAGAGAGAAAGAGACAGGAGACATGCAGAATGGAGGCAAGACAGTGTTCTGATCAAGCCTCAAAATTTTATTGTTAGGTGATTGCTTATATACATAGCAAAGAGGGGAGGGCTGAAATAGGGCGTGTGGCGGCTTATGATAGGAGGAAGAGTAGTGGTGGTATGAGGAGAGGAGATGGGAGGGGCT
>NW_007052885.1:0-2219 GCF_000164805.1 Carlito syrichta
TTTTTTGTATTCCGTTCGCCTGGAAGTTTGTTTCCCATCCTCTTACTTTGAGTCTGTGGGTGCCTTTTCTAGTGGGGTGATTCTCTTGAAGGCTATAGATTGTTTCCTGATGATATTTTATCCATTTTGCCAATCTATGTCTTTTCAGTGGAGCATTTAGTCCGTTCACATTTAGGCTAATAATTGAAATGCAAGAGTTGATTGCTGTCATAAGGTTCTTACAGGGTTGTTCCTTTTTATTTGTTGTCTTTCTTTGGGTTTTGGAGTTGGTTCATGTGTGTTTTTAATCTTTTGCCTGTACTCTTGTGAAGAATGCTGTTTTTCTTTTTTCTTTTTCTTCTGTCTTCAGTACTTTCTTAAGTGTTTCTTGTAGAGATGGTCTGGTGGCGGCGTAGGTTCTTAGGGATTGGATGTCTGGAAAAGATTTCAATTCTCCCTCATTAATGAAGTTTAGTTTGGCTGGGTAGGTTATTCTTGGTTGAAATTGTTTCTCTTTTAGAACTTTGAAGATAGGGCTCCAGGTTCTCCTGGCCTGAAGGGTTTCTGTGGATAAATCTGCTGCTATTCTAATTGGTTTTTCCTGGTAGGTAGTCTGGCCTTTTTCTCTTGCTCCCTTTAGGAATTTTCCTTTCATAGTTACTTTGTTTAGGCGAATTATTATGTGTCTGGGAGTTGGTTTTCTCGTTTGTTGTCTTGCAGGGGTTCTCTGAATCTCTTGTGTTTGAATTTTTCATCCTTAATGAGATGAGGGAAGTTTTCTTGAATGATTTCATGAAATGTTTGTTCCAGCGTGGCTTCTGTTTCTCTTTCTGCCTCAGGAAGCCCAATTATTCTTAGGTTTGGTCTCTTGAAGTGATCATTCATCTCTTGCAGGTTTTGTTCTGTCTTTTTCAGTTTCTCTTCTATGCTTTTGACAGTTTGGGTTAGTTCTGTGTTTTGGTCTTCGAGTTCTGAGATTCTTTCTTCGGCTTGGCTGATTCTGCTTTCCATGCTTATTAGTCTGTTGTTCATTTCCATCACAGTATTCTTTACTGCTGTCATTTCTGACAACAGCTCCTTTCTATTTTCCTCTTGTCTCTCCTCAATTTTTTAAATTCTCTCCATTAATGTCTTGATGTCCGGGTTTGTTACATTTAACCAGTCATTCTGGGGACTCTTCATTGTCTGTGTTCCAGAATCTGTTTTCTCAGTGTCTGATTTCCCAGGGGTCTGTGTAGGACCTATATTCTTCTTTTGGTTTTTCTTCATTTGTGTGGTTTTTCCCCTTCCCTGCTTTTTGCTTCCCTCCACGTCACCGTCTTCTTTAATTCTGTTATTCAGGGGTAAAGGGATTGGTTTTACTTCTGTTTGTTCAATCTCCTATTCTTTATGTATGTCCTCTTACTTTGTTCAATTCTGAAGTTGTACTGTAGGTTGGAGGTGGTCCTTTTTGCAGTTTTGAGATGTATTTAAGGGGAGAGCTGTGATTCAAAATCTGTCTGCAGGTCCTGGTATTCACTGACAGGTGTGTGGATAATGTGGAACCCACTTCCCACTGCCCTGGAATCTGTCCATGCCGTGGGGTGTAGGTTTACTCCCTGAAATAAAATGTGGTTAGCAAAGGGGAGAGAATGGAGCAGATAGTGGGTTGAAGAGAGGAGTGGAGAGATAGAGGAGTAAGGGGGGAAACAAATGAGTGTGCCAACAAATAGAGAGAGAGGCCTATACTGAAACAGATGAAAACAATATACCACAGCTACAGATGAACCCACTCTCATACAAAAAATAAAAAGAAAAAGAAACATATAGTGATGCTAACATACAAGCTAACCACCACCTTGTTAGTGTGCTGTTCCTCTATACAAAGATATGGTTTACAGAGAGAAGAAAAGAGAAGAAAAGGAAAAGGAAAAAAAGAAAAAAGGGAACAATACCGTAGGAATAGAATTAAGTCATTAAACTAATAGAATCAATGAACCACACTCTGAAACATTTCATTTATCTCCAATGTCCTTTCAAGTCTGATTTCTAGGTTTCTTTTCAAGCTGGTAAATTAGTTTGCAGTTAGGGTCACTTGCCCCTGATCTGCTGTGAAGGACAGTTCAGATTACCCTCTGTTCAGCACTGTGGTCTATGTCTTTATCAAGCTTGTTTCTCCCGATTCGGTGTTGTTGCCTTGAATCGCCAGCATGTGGTGCTATCTCCGCTGCTCGCCCCAGAGGGGGTGGGGCCGGACAGGA
>NW_007052886.1:0-1331 GCF_000164805.1 Carlito syrichta
GTGTGTAAGTATGTGTGTTTAGTACTCAGAGTTATTAATTTTTGTTCCTTCTCATTTGGGTAGACTATTTCTTTTTTATTTAAGGTTGGTAGTTTGCTGGTTTAGGCACACTTTGGTTGCTTTGGCTATATAAGGCCCTGGTATGGTGAGTTTCTCAATTGTCATTTGTGGCAGTCCTGTGCTAAGTACCTTGCACTGGTTCACAGTGTCTTGAATGACAGGAGTGTCTTGAAAAGTGGTGCTAGTTGGGGTCTGGGATCAGGCCTTCCCTATTGCTGGGGTATAATATCTGATGTGGTGAACTGTGATGTTGACTTCCAGCCAGGAGGTGACACTTTTGGAAGAAAGCCGGTTATGTTAGTGTCTATGAGATTTCTTGGCATGTGTTGCTTCATGAAAGTACTCAGCCAACCTAAGTGGAAGGGAGGCCTCTAGAGATTATCCAAGTTCTCTGTCTATCTTGAGCCTTCAAGGGGTTGGATATGCACTCAGTTTGAAACCTCAGGGGCTCTTATTAACTTTACCCTGGATTAAAGCTCTTTTTTACAAAGTCTAGGACTAAGACCTTCAGTGGAGGCAACACTGGAGAACTTCTGACAACTCGGTCTCACAATGTCTCACATAGGTTCCACTTTTGTCCTCACCAGGGACAGAAGCAGAACATGATGTGACACTGTGTACTGCGTTATTTAGCAAATAGTGAGGAGGACACCCCTAGAGATGAATGTAATTTTAAACCAGAAAAAAAATGATTAAGAGTCATGGGAATGAAGAAAACAGCAGCAGCAGATGTTGAAAAATAGAAAAGAAAGGCGAGAGCTAAGAATGAATTCATTTTTCTCCTAAGTCTTGCATTTTTACTCAATCATGCCAGATGGAGAAGACATCGCTAAGACATAAGGTACTTTTGGTTTCACTGCCCTTCTTACAAGAGAACTGGTAAAAAAGTAACTTTTCCAAAGCAGCAGAATGATAAAAGCAAATGTATTATTTCTTTTATTAATGAAGACTCAATTTCTCTCATTCATTTGAGATAACAAACTGTGGTGGAAAAGCTCCGACTTTGGGCTAGAGAGACATGACTTTGAATACTAATTATCTTAATCACTATCTGTATGACCTTGACAGGGTTTCTGTATTTTTGTATATATATTTCTTTTTTCTTTTTTTAGTATTTTCACTTACAAAAGGTTAAAAGCTAATATTTATTGAGGCCTTTCTTTGTGCTAGACATTATGCTAATCAAATTATTTTACTTTCCCATTAAATCCTTCAAGAAATTATTTGTGTCATGTTTTCTCAGCTATTTTCCATAAGAAGAAAATAAAATA
>NW_007052887.1:0-845 GCF_000164805.1 Carlito syrichta
CTTTTAGGTTCACAGCCAAAGTAAGTGGAAATCCCAAGGAGTTCCCATAAACTCTCTGACTTTGCACATGCCCAAAATCTGACACTTTCAACATCCTGCACCACCTGGGGACATTATCAAAAGTGATGAAACTATATTCACACATCATCACCCAAAGTCCACTGTGTTTTCATTAGGGTTCACTGTAGATGTTGTACATTGTCTAGGTTTTGATGACTGTACAATGACATGTGTTCACCACTGGAGTACTGTATAGAATAACTTCACTCCCATACAAGGCTTCTGTACTCTGCCTGATCATCTCTCCCTACCCCCAATCTCAGGGAGCCACTGTCTCTATAGTTCTGCCTTTTCCAAAATGTCATAGCAAGTATGACAATATGTCACATAAAGGCTACAGTATGTAGTCTTTTCTGACTGGCTTCTTTCACAGTAATATGCATTTAAGCTTCCCCATGTCTTTTCACAAATTGGTAGCTTATTTCTTTTCAAGCTCCAAATAATATTCCATGGCCTGGATGTACCACAGTTTGTTCATATGTTGAGCTACTGAAGGACACTGTTATTACTCCCAAGTTTTAGTAATTATGAATGAATCTTCCATACACACCCATGTGCATGTTTTTGTGTGGTCATAAGCTTTCAGCTTATGTAAGCAAATATCAGGGAATGAAGTTGCTGGATCATATGGTGAGAGTATGTTAGTTTTGTAAGAAATTGCTAGACTGTCTTCACAGTGGCTATACCATTTTCAGTCCCAGCAGCAAGAGTGAGAGTTTCTATTGCCCCCACATCCTCCTCACATTTGTGTTGACATGTTTCAGATTTTGACCATTTTTCTAGAA
>NW_007052888.1:0-821 GCF_000164805.1 Carlito syrichta
CCCTCTTCTTTTTTTTCCTTTTTTCCTTTTTTTCTTTGAGTCAGAGTGTCACTCCATTTCCCAGCCTGCAGGTTGGTGGCTCATTCCTGGCCAATGCAACCTCGGCCTGTTGGCCAGCTGCAAACCTTTCCCCAGCATTCTGAGGAGCCAGAAAAACAGGCATGCACCTCCATTCCCGGTTCATTTGGGATGGAATGTAGAGACAAGGTCTCGCTACTGTGTCCATGTGGGTCTTGGCCTGTGGGCTCAGGCCGGCCACTGGCCTTGGCCTCCCAAAATACTGGGATGATGAGGCTGAGCCCCAGAGCTAGGCCTCTATCCTTTGTCAAAAACAAACCCAAAGCCCTGGCATAGCAGCCCACGCCTGAAATCCAAGTGCTCTGAGAGGTCAAGGCAGGAGTATGGCAGGAGCTCAGGATCCCAAGGCCAACCTGGGCCACGGAGGGAGACTCCATATCCATATCAATCAAAACAGGGGGTCTGAAGTTGAGGTGCACATCGTCCCAGCCACACCAGATGCTGAGGAGGGATGACCTCCAGAGCCCACGATTTTGAGACTGGTGTGATCAATGGTCCTGTCCCTGGCACCAACCTGTGCTACAGAGACAGGCCATTCTCTTCAAAAACATCAGAACCACACACAGATTCTCAACTTTGCATGGTGTGTTCACAGGGCGATTGTCATTAGAGTCAGGAAATATGGGATTGGGGGGGAAGACTGTCCCTGAGTGAGGGATGTGTCCCTGGCCTTTCATGACAGACATCCTCAGAGGGTCAGACTTCCTGGGGATCATTTCTCACCTTGGAAAGGAGAGCCATCA
>NW_007052889.1:0-1202 GCF_000164805.1 Carlito syrichta
CCACATTCACTGTATGTGTTTGCAGCATTCATATTTAAACTTTGTTAAGTTTGGCTTTTGTTGTCCCATAATGACTATGCAAAAGTTAAGCAAACAAGCTTTCATAAGTAAGCCTTGGGCTGGATCGGTAAACTAAAAGGGCTAATGTAACCCTTTGTCTGCCGGCCCAGGTTACTTCATAAGCCGAGACTGTATGGACCTAACTTAGCTAACATTTCACTCGACCCATTACGTGGGTTTCTGTCAATCACGGGCAGTACCCACCAATACCAGGTATTCCCGTACCCATTAGGAGAAATTACCCAATCATGTAAAATCAAGTTTGGAGTTCTTTCCCCTCCCTCTGTAATTGTGCATAAAAACTGCTTGCCATTGTGAATCGGGGCTCTGGTCCCTGAAGCTGCTGCTTCGGGCGTGAGCCCAGACTCGAGCCTGAATAAAGACCCTCGTGTGATTGCATCGGAGCTGGCTCTTTGTGGTCTCTATATCTCTCTCATTAGAGTCCCGGGTTCAACATTGGTAGCGCGCACCTGTAATTCCGGCTACTCGGAAGGCTGAGGCAGAAGGATCGCCCGAGCCCAGAAGGTCGAGGCTGCGGTGGCCGGGAGCAGACACTGCACACCAGTCTGGGCGACAGTGAGACTCCAACTCAAAAAAAAAAAAAAAAAAGTTGAAATTTAGTATGGCAAGTTCCCTGGTTCTCTGAGATCTTACAACTTTTAAAAATACACTGACAAAGCTGGGCTCGGTGGCTCAGCCTATAATCCCGCGCTTTTGGACCCGTGGGTTTGAGACCCTCCTGGACAACTTGACAAGACCTCACATCTACAATAAATTAAAAAAAAAAAATCAACCGGCGTGGTAGCGTGCGCCTATAGTTCCAGCTACTTGGAAGGCTGAGCGGAAGGATCGCTGGAGCTCAGCAGTCGAGGCTGCGGTGGCCGGGAGCGGCCACTGCACTCCTGTCTGGGCGACACAGTGAGACTCCAACTCAAAAATAAAAATATGAAGAATTACATAAATAAAAATACTCTAAAAAAACATTGAAGTAAGAACATGCTTATAAATATAAAAACAGGAAATTGACTTTTTATGCAACAAAAATGCGAATTGATAGTCTTTACATACTCAGGATTGTGTTTGATATGTGGCTCAGCCTGTAATCCCGTGCCTTTGGGAGGCTGAGGTGAGTGGATTGCCTG
>NW_007052890.1:0-957 GCF_000164805.1 Carlito syrichta
AGGCTTTCATCCCTATGGAACTTTTGTTGTCTTTTGCTATCTTAAATCTATTTCAGAGAGAAACTTTTTAAGGCTTGTGGGATTTTCTTCTCTATATCCTCTCCAGGGATTCTTCTTGCTTACAAGGGGAGACACCTTCCCACACATCCCCCAAAAAATACCTGGAATTATTTTGTGGAGGGCAGTTAAGTTTTTTTGTTTGTTTTACCTGAGTGAATTTTGTTTGTTTGTTTGTTTGTTTCCCTGGATAAAAAACTCCTCAAAGGGAAATGTTTTGCTGATGTGGAAGAGGTGAAACAAAAAATGTCAGAAACATTAAAAGGCATTAAAACTGACAAGTTCAAAAACTGTTTTGAGCAGTGAAAATAGCATCTCGATAGGTGTACTGCATCAAATTAAGAGTACTTTAAAGGTGACTGAAGTGTAAACATATAAGAATAAATACACAATTTTTAAAATAAATAAATTCTAGAGTTTTTTGGAGTCCCCCTTTATATATGTAAAAACCTAGAAAATTACCATCTGGGCTTTAAAGAGGATTTTAGGGTTGATTTACTCCTGCAACTAAGTGTACTGTAGAAAAATAAAGAAAGATTGTAGGGGTCTCTCATGCTAAACAACTAATGGAAAGGCTAAACCAAAAGGGACATAAAATGTTATGGCTTAGCCGGGCTCCGTGGCTCAGCCTGTAATCCCGCACCTTTGGGAGGCTGAGGTGAATGGATTGCCTGAGCCCTCGGGTTCAAGACCCCCCTGGGCAGCGAGACCTCATCTCTACAATAAATCAAAAAATCAGCCTGGCGTGGTAGTGCATGCCTGTAATTCCGGCTACTTGGAAGGCTGAGGCGGAATGATCGCCGGAGCCCAGCAGGTTGAGGCTGCAGTGCCCGGGAGCGGTCACTGCACTTCCGTCTGGGCGACAGAGTGAGACGCCAACTCAAAAAAAAAAAAAAAAAA
>NW_007052891.1:0-1351 GCF_000164805.1 Carlito syrichta
CAGGTCATCTGCATTTCCCTGAGGGATGCTGGGTGGGGAGTGGAAAACCCCAGGATCCCTGGACACAGATGGGCACACACACCCTAGGCTGCTCCCTGGCGTGCTGGATCCATTTCAGGAGTGCATCCTTCACTCCTTCAGGAGTGAAGCCCGGAGGGAGCACTGAGCCACCAGATCCCCTTGCTACTGCTGGGAGTCTGAGCTGTGGAAGGCAGGAGTCTTTGCTCCCAGTGAGCCCTCTCTGGTGGTAAGCTCAGTCCACCCCAGGCAATATGCAGGGACTGTATCCTCCTGTTGCCTGGGAAGCATTCCCTTTGATTTGCTGGTCATACTGAAAATTGACTGAGGCTCCCCTGGATGCAGAATAACTTTCAATCAAATTTAATTAAGGGAAGACCAGTCATTTTTATCTCGAGTTTTCTCTCAGGCAGTGTTTATCTTCTAATTGGGACTTGAGAACATCCCCCAGTCAGTGACACCTTGGGCTACAGAGCAGTGGCCATTCCTGGCAACCTGACAGGCACCTCCAGGAGATGTGCAGGCCCATCCATGGGTTCCTTTGCAGGGGATGCACTAAATCACTCCTATCCTGGCCATGGAGAGGCTCCCAGGTTTTACCTTTAGAAGGATTCTGACATTTCCAAACGGCCCCACTGGCCAGGACTATAGATGGCAACATCTCAGCAAACAGTTGTGCATAGTGCCCCATTGTCGGTGACCAGCACTGACCAAGGGTGGGTTAGGACCCGCACCAAAAAATCTGGACAGCGAGAAGACCACTCCGAGGCAGTTCTTCTGGGAACAGTCTGATCAGGACTGGAGCCGATTTTATTCAAACATTTTCCAACTTATATACCATTTTCTATACCCTCCATTAATGTGATAATCACTCACCGGGGGCGTACAAGTTTCGTGCTTTACAAACTATGCATCACAAGACCACCACGAGATCTGCAATTTCCAAGCAAACAATTCAAATTCCGTGATGCCTGCCATGCTTACATTAAGGTCACAGGTGCACAATTTCAATACAAATCGTTCAAAGTGTTTTCCATAATGTTCAATGAATCATTCATATTATACTCTTTGCTCTATACCCTGATTAATACAAAAAACTTTCCTGAGTTAACTCTAGGTTCAATCCAAGTTCACTGATTCCCAATATTGTTAACAATTAATATTATCAACTTAACACTATACTATAATCTATAAGTTTAGTTAAATGACTTAACTGTCAGTTATACTATTAACCTATTACAATTTAACATAATGCCTTATAACTCAGTTAAAACTTATTCTTAAACTACGAAACTTTACTATAATTCTCATGTTTCATATGTCTAAACTTTAA
>NW_007052892.1:0-958 GCF_000164805.1 Carlito syrichta
CCATCACAACAAAACCAAAAGATAAAAACTCCATCATTCACATACACATATTCAAAAAACGACAAATAAAAGAAGGAAGTAACAGAAAAAGAAAAGGAAAAGAAAATAAAAATTTCGGGGGAGTCGCAGATCAAACCCTCACAAACATATTTACACAAAAAGAAAAAATATTTTTAAAATAGACGAACTAACAAGAAAACAGTGAAAAATTTTTTTATTTAAAAAGTAATTGAAGCTGGGATCGGTGGCTCAGCCTGTAATCCCAGCACTTTGGGAGGCCGAGGTGACTGGATTGCCTGAGCCTGCGGGTTCTGGACCCGCCTGGGCAACTTGGCAAGACCTCATCTCTACAATAAATCAAAAATCAGTCGGTCGTGGTAGCGCACGCCTGTAGTTCCAGCTACTTGGAAGGCTGAGGCGGAAGGATCGCCGATGCCCAGCAGGTCGAGGCTGCGGTGGCCGGGAGCGGCCATTGCACTCCAGTCTGGGCGACAGAGTGAGACTCCAACTCAAAAAAAACAAGGTAATTGAAAATTTAAGAAACAAAACCAAAACCAAACAACAAACAAACAAAAAAACTGCCCTCTTGTGGCAGACGCTGTAATTGTTCCTGTAATCAGGTCTCTCCTGAAGAGTCACATCTTTCCCTCTCTTCTCAGGAAATGGTGCTAGGGAGAAGGACAGTTGAAGTTGGTGTGGCTGCAGGGCTCCTCTGTAACTCTTCTATGGTCAGGGAGATCTCTGGTGGGGAGGTTCAGGATTGTCTCTTCCCCAGGTGTATCCTCTTACTGGGATGCCACAACCAGGCCTATCCTGGAATGGAGTTCTCCTATTGTGACTGACGTCCAGGCTCCACCTTCGTTTGTCCCTCCCAGTCATGGACCAGCTCTGTGGATCTGACATTCAGAGGATCACTGGAAAGGAGGGGATTTGTGTCAGCCCAAGACTCATCACTGAT
>NW_007052893.1:0-1056 GCF_000164805.1 Carlito syrichta
TCCTGAGCCCCGAAGGTCAAGGCCCCAGGAGACACGATTGTGCCCCTGTGCCCCAGACTGCCCGATGGAGACTCCAGTGACAAAAGACACCTCCCACTTGCGTCAAGATGGGCGCCCACGGCTCTTCAGGAAAGGTTCTGCGTGGTTGGGGACTACTGTGTGATCTGGAGAGGCAGGATCCCTCCCCCCGCCCAAATGTGCTAGACCGGATGACCGAAACTTGGGCTGGCCACAGCATTGCAGTATCATCTTGATCACTCTGCTGCCCTAATTTGGGGCTGTCTGCTCCGTGAGCTCACATGTGTTTTTTCCGTGGGGCATGAGTGCTCGGGACTAACTTGGGGCTGTCTACTCCGTGAGGTCACATGTGTTTTTCTGTGGGGCATGAGTGTGGAGGGCGGAGGCAGGCCTTCTGGTGTATGTGGCCGAAGCCATTGAATGGACCTGCCCAGTGGACACCTTTGAAACCTACCCCAAATGACAGGCAGGAAAGTTCCTTTCCCTCTCCCATCCCTGATGGTGAATCCTCTTGCTGTGTGGCAGGGGTGGTGGTAGGTAGTGGTTGTGGTTCTGATTATTATTATTTGGAGTCGGAATCCCGCTCTGTCACCCAGGCTGTAGTGCACAGGCACACTCACGCCCACAGTGGACTCCATCTGCCCGACTCAGGCAATCCTCCCACCTCAGCCCACTGAGTGGCTGGAAACCTAGGCCTACACCACCAATCCCAATTAATCTTTTGATTTATATTTCATGGCCGAGGTGAAGTCTCTCCCCATGTCCTGGGCTGCTGTCGAACCCACAGGTCCAGGCCATGCACTCGCCTGGGCCTCCAAACTATCTGGATGCCAGGCTGAGCCCCTGAGCCTCACCTGTGGTTGTGATGATGCTGGTGGATGGCATTATTATTCTAAGTCAGAGTCCTGCTCTGTCTCTCAGGTCAGAGCACATGGGACTGTTTATGACCACCAAGGCCTCCACCTGCAGGGTTCCTGCAATCCTCCAGCCTCTGCCTCCAGTTTGAAAGGAAAGACAGGTGTGCAACACCACACTCGG
>NW_007052893.1:2949-3722 GCF_000164805.1 Carlito syrichta
TAAGTGGCATGACCTCTTCTCAGCGAGAGGTGCACAAAATCAAGTCTGTCATGGTGGTCCCTGGAGGCCCAGCTGCTCAGGGGTCAAGGTGTGAAGACTGCCTGAGCCCCACAGGTCGAGGCCCAGGGAGCCACAATCGTGCCATTGTGCCCCAGACCAGTCAACAGAGACTACGGTGACAAAAATGACGCCTCCCATGTGGGTGACGATGGGCAACCACGGCTCCCCAGGGAAAGGTGCCCATGGGGGTTACGGTGGAGAGATCAGGAGTGGAAGATCTCTCCATCTGCCGGAAGGAGGCAGACAGGGTGAATGAAACGGGCTGGCCATGGCGATGCTGTACCACCTTGAATGCTCTGTGCCCGACAGCCGCCCTACCTCAGGACTGTCTGTTCCATGAGCTCACAAACATCTTAACCGTGGAACACAAGTGTGGATGGTAGAGGCAGGCCTTATGGGTTGCATGACCGAAGGAATGCGACAAACATGCACAGTGGCCACCTTTGAAACCTCCCGCAAATGACAGGTGGGAAAGTGCCCTTTCCTCACATCCCTGCGGGTGTCTCCTCATGCTGGTTGGCAGGGGTGGTGGTGGTGGTCATGGTGGTGATTATTATTATTTGGAGTCTGAATCATGCTCCATCTCCAAGGTCAGAGTGAAGGGGCATGCTCACTGCCATGGCAGAATCCACCTGCCTGGCTCAGGCAATCCTCCCGCCTCGAATCCCTGAGAAGCTGGAACCACAGGCCAGTGCCACCATGCCCGGCTAATC
>NW_007052894.1:0-711 GCF_000164805.1 Carlito syrichta
AGCTTTGGGAGCAGGAAAATTGGGCCCAGGGCAAGAACAGAAGGATGCACAAGGTCAAAAGGCATTGAATCTAATATGTCAGGGCTCCAGACTCAAGCGAAACTGACTGAACTGGAAAGCCACCCTTGTGGAGAGAGAATAGAACATTCTCCTTGGGCAGTAATGCAGGGCCCCCTCAGCGTGGTTGGCTTGCTGCCTGACCGTCCAGGAATGAAGGCCATGGCTCACCACACATGCACACATCCTTATGTCTCCCAGGCAGCTCTTTAAAGGAACAACTTACGGAGGTGGCAGTCCCATGAAATGTACCAGTTTTTTTTCCCTAGCAAAATGTAGAATTGTTTATTTACTCATGTTTTCTTATTGAGTATTTGTTATTTCCAGCTGTTTCCTCCTACTGATAACAACATATTGAACATCTTCTTATGTGGTATGTTAGCCATATTTTAGATTTTTTTCTTAGGGTTGATTACTATAGAAATGAGTAATGAGGTTGAGGGTATTAATGCTTAACATGGATTTTTATACATTTTTGCTGAACTTTTTTTTTTTGAGTTGGAGTTTCTTTTTTGTTTTTAGTTTTTTCTGAGCCTCCTTTATTAATTATTATTATTATTTTATTATAAAGACATGGGGTACAATTCAGGTTTAGGTATTCAAATATTGATTATGCAGGTACTCTTGTTGATGAGGTGTGCCCCTCCTTCCCCT
>NW_007052895.1:0-734 GCF_000164805.1 Carlito syrichta
ACTGTCTATTCACTTCATGTGGTTTTTCAGGACTCAGGTATCTCATCTCACCTTAATAAAAGAGACAGGGGTCAGGAAATCTTACTTGGGGATGGCTCAACTTCAAGTCCACTTGAGAGGGTATCAAGATAGGCAAGAATGGTTTTGTGATACTCAGTGTTCAGGAGACTAAATTATTCTGCTTCTTCAGAGAGACTTGTAGCCCCTATAGGCTCTCAAATTTTAGGATGGTTACTACTAAATCTGCAGTTTTAGTTCTTTTTAACTGAAAAGTCAGTCTGTCAGTCTGAATATAGAGCTTTCTTTTATTCAGATCAGAAAGACTGCAGGTTTCTATGAAATATGTTTATCTATCTATAATTTTAAAGTAAGTGCAATTTTATAAATGAGTTATTCCTAACTTCAGGATAAAAAATGATCACCTGAAGGGTTTATTACTATAGATATATATGAAGGCCTCACCTACAGATGTTTTGACACAGTGTATCCTTAGTAATACCCACGGTGCAATTTACTTGGCATCCCATTTTATTCCAAAGCAGAACATATAATGCACACACTTTGGCAGACAGAAGTGCATGTTACATTTTCATTTCATGGCACCTGGTTTCTTGTAGTGCAAATCAAGAAGTGATCTATCATATTTTCCTGAACTAATGACAAGTAAATATAATACTTTAGAATTTGCATAAATCTTGCAGATTTTTTTCATTTGTCATATATACAGAGACTGA
>NW_007052896.1:0-758 GCF_000164805.1 Carlito syrichta
GTCTCATTTGTTTAGTTTCGGTTTTGTTGCCTACGCTTTTGAGGTCTTATACATTCTTTGCGTAGACCATGTCCAGCAGAGATTTTCCTACATTTTCTTCTAGCATTTTTATAGTTTCAGGTCATACATTTAAATCTTTAATCCATTTTGAGTTGATTTTTATGTATGGTGAGAAATGGGGTCCAGTTTCATCCTTCTGTATATGACTGTCTTGTCTTTCCAGCACCATTTATTCGAGAGCATGTCCTTTATTCATTTTCCCTATTCATATTTTTTACAGAAGCATAAGAGAGAGTATCCATGTCTTACTACCTCATTAAACTGCTCATGGGAAGTAGAATATTGCAACAAGGAGCTTCTCATGTGTCCATTCATGTAGGGAATGATACAGGAGTTGTGCCTGTACTATTTATTTGTCACTTCTAGGAGTGAGAATGAGAAAAATATATCATATGTAAGACTGAGATGAAGAATATTTGTATGAACTAGCCAGGAAAAAACATAAAGGGACATTCATTTCAAGGGATCTGATTTAATGTTTTAGGAAAGGTCAGCATGGCCAACACAAGGGTGAATGTGCCATGGGAACTTCTCCCACCTTGCACCATCCTCTCTTCCTTTCCCCAACCATTCACTTGCTGAACTTAAAGACTCTCAAACATCTGTGTTATGTGTCTGACAACGATGGGGCCAAAATAAATGAATACCCTGACTCTCTCTATTGCTATGATGAAATTTTTCTCCCTGATGCTGCTGTC
>NW_007052897.1:0-706 GCF_000164805.1 Carlito syrichta
TGTAATTATTTATCATTAATGCTGTCTATTCTTGAATATTCTTTGTGGGAAGGTTTAAATTTTTAACAAAACTACTTGAAGTATAATCTGAAAATAATACAATTAACTCATTTTAAGTGTACATTTAGAAGAGTGTTAACAAAGTATACTGTGAATGACTGCAATGAAAATACAGAGCATTTTAACCATGCTGAAAGGTCTTATGCTCTTTCAAGGCAAATACTTCCTTCTAGGCCCAAGTGACACTAATGTGCTTCTGTCACAAGGCATTAGCTTTGCTTTCTCTGATATGTCATATAAAAGGACTCACACAATATGTAATTTCTAGTGTCCAGATATTTTTTTTTCTTCCCTTCCTTCCTTCCTTCCTTCTTCTTTTTTTCTTTCGTTTTCACTCAGTACCACATTTTCAGATTTATCATGTTGTTGTGTGTATTAAATGTCTGTTCCATTTTATTGTTGAATAGTATTCCATTGCATGAATATAACACAGTTTTTCCATTTGCCTGTTGATAGATATTTGGGTTGTTTTCAGATTTGGACTATTGTGAATAGAAATGTTATGAACATTCATGCCAAGTCCTTTTGTGGACACAGAATTTTATTGCTCTTGGGTAAATATCTAGAAGTGGAATATTTGGGTCACATTTTAGTACATATTCAATTCTTAAGACCCTGCCCAACATTACTGCAGTGTGGTTGTATC
>NW_007052898.1:0-1113 GCF_000164805.1 Carlito syrichta
ATGTAGGAAATGACACAAAGAATGTCACCCTTATCCTCTCTGGCATCTCCCATTACAACAGCTTCTTCCTCAACTCCTTCCTCCCCTTAGCCTACCCTTCGCAACACCATTCTAAAATCTGTTAGGGTAACTCATCTCCTCACTCCCTGACTAAGGAGGCTTCAAGAGCTCCTTCCAACTCAGACTTGGGTGAACTCCTCAGACTGACACCAAGTCCTCCATGTCCAGTCCCTTCCTGCCCACTTGCAGCCTTCACTCTCACAACACTGGGCTCACCTCCTTCAAGCACAGAACTCACCGGCTGATCCTCACACACCCTCTTCCTCCAAAGCCTGCTGAGCCCCTGCACATGGCTATCCCACCAAAAAGTCCTTCATGGTCAACGAAGTGGCTGGCCCCTCAAATCCTACAGGGCCATCTCACAACTTGGCTCTGAAGACATCCTTGATGGAGCCAAGTCAGCTGAACCCTAGGGACCCCATAGCAGCAGCTCTCCACCCCTCCCCACTCTCCACACAGCAGGACCAGTGCTATTTTCCATGTCCTGAACTCTTGAGCACAACCTCTTGTGAGCTTCTGCATTCCCAGAGCCTGGAAACATGTCCAGCTCATGGTAGTCATTAGCAATTGACCATAGCGAAAAAGAGAAGGTAATCTAGTATTTTGAAGAGAAATCACTTCTGGAGGTGGGGAGAGCCTGCATATCTCCATTTCTATTCTTATTTTTATTTGTATGAATGTATGGGGTAGGTGTGAAATTTTGTTACACGTGCATAATATGAAGTGATCAGCTCAGGATATGTAGCTGTCCATCAGCCAAGTACAATACTTTTTTGGTTAAGTACACTCTATTCTGCGATTGAATATCAAATGTATCCCTTCTATCTCACTGTATGTCTTTATGTTTCAACCCACTTCTTTCATCTTCTCTCCTACCCTGCCTCACCCTTCCTAGCGTGTTATCTGTCTTCCCACTCACTAGCCTCCATGTGATCACACTTTTGGCTCCCACAAATAAATGAGAACACTTTATTTTTGTCCTTTTGTGCCTGCTTTATTTCACTTAAGATAATGGTCAAGAGAGTTCCATCCATGTTGCTGCAAATTACATGA
>NW_007052899.1:0-587 GCF_000164805.1 Carlito syrichta
GGAGGATGTGGCAAAAAGGGAACACTTCTTCACTGTTGGTGGGAGTGTATACTAGTATAGCTTCTGTGGAAATCAGTGTGGTGTTTCCTAAAAGTTCTAAAAATTGACCTTCCATATGACTCCACAATCCCTCTACTGGGAATATACCCAGAAGAACTCAAATCCCTCTATAAAAAAGATACCTGCACACATATTTATTGCAGCATTGTTCACAATAACAAGATCATGAGGACTGGATTAAAAAAATGTGGTACATATACATGATGGAATACCACACAGCTATAAAAAAGAACAAAATCATGAACTTTGCAGCAACCTGGAGGGAACTAGAGTTTATAATATTGAGTGATCTCTCACAAAAACAAAGATCTTAGTGTCACATGTTCTCACTCATAAGTGTACCTTGAACATCTAACATAATACTATAAAAAAAGTGGTGGAAACTATGAGGGGGCAAGGAGGGGAAGGGAGGTGGGATTAACAGAAGTCAATATCTGTCTGAGTCAGGGGACACTCATTATCAACAAGGGTGACTGAATGATGAATATCTGTATACCTAACCTTAACTGCACCCCAAAATTAAAAAA
>NW_007052900.1:0-848 GCF_000164805.1 Carlito syrichta
CTTGTGCCTGTAATTCCAGCATTTTGGGCAGCCGAAGATGACAGAAAGCTTGCGCTCAGGAGTTCAAGCCCTGCCTGGGCAACATAGTGAGACTTCACCTCTATACATACATACATACATACATACATACATGAATGAATGCATGAATGAAATTATCCAGTTGTGATTACGTGAGCCTGTAGTCCCAGGTACTTGGGAAGCTGAGGTGGAAGGATCATCTGAGTCCAGGAGGTCCAGGCTGCTGTGAGCTGTGATAGTCATGATAATGCCAATGCCCTCCAGCCTGGGCAACAGAGTGAGACCCTAACTCAAAATAATAACAGCGATAATAATAACAAAGTTTTCCTACCAAGGAGACCCAGCTCAAGAATGACTGCGTTGGTGTCAGGCAACTCTGGGGGAAGATATTACGAGTTTGCACTCTGCCCATAGGGCTCCCGTGCCAGCTTCTTGACCTGGGTTGGCACCGGGAAGATCTGACAGAGCACAATGGTCCAGGCCTTGGAGTGGGAAGGAGGGGAGGGACCTAATGCATTTTGTTTTTCTGCTGAATGAATTCTAATTTCTACAACAATTCACAACACATTTTTGGGACATTCGAACAATAGCGACTAATTATGAAAACCATGAATTGCTATTCTGGGAATGAAATGTGAAAAGTGCTGCAACTTTTGCAGTTGAAGTCATTATGTTTTTATGACTTTGTTTAACATTGGGCTATCAAAACCAGTAAATAACTGTTAAAAGCAGAGTCATTTGTTCAAAACTATAATATGGGCTTTATTTTTGGGATGGCTGACTTTCCACTAGATTTTTCCCTGCTCTGTATACTGGAAAATTGTGTTTTT
>NW_007052901.1:0-786 GCF_000164805.1 Carlito syrichta
GACAAGCTTCTGCAAGTCAAAGAAACCATTGAGAAAGCAGAGAGACAGCCCACAGATTGGGTAAACATATTTGCCAACTGTATATCTGACAAAGGTCTAACATCTAGGATCTAAAAGGAACACTAACGTGCTGAAAAGAACAAAATAACCAACCCCATTACAAAGTGGACAAAATATATAAATAGACACTTCTAAAAAAAAAGACGTATGAGCAAGCAAGATATATATGGTAAAATATTCATACTCACTAGTCATCAAAGAATTGCAAATTAAAACCACACTGATATACTACCTAACTCCAGTCAGGATGGCCATCATTGATAACTCAAAAAAACACAACAGATGCTAAAGAGGATGCAGGGAAAAGGGAATATGTCTACACTGTTGGTGGGAGTGTAAACTAGTACAACCCTCTGTGGAAAACAGTTTTGTGATTCCTAAAATATCTAAAAATTAACCTCCCATATGACCCTGCAATCCCACTACTGGGAGTATATCTGGAGGAACTTAAATCACTTTATGAAAAAATATCTGCACACATATGTTTATTGCAGCATTATTCACAATAACAAAAACATGGGACCAACCAACCATGCTGCCCATGGAAAGAGGACTGGATAAAAAAATGTGGTGCATTTACAAGATGGAATATTATTCATCCATAAAGAAGGAGTAAATTATGAACCTCTCCCAGCATGGATGGACTTAGTCTGTAATACTGAGTCCTCTCTCATCTAAATAAAAACCAAATATCACATGTTCTCACTCATAAGGAGGCCTTGAACA
>NW_007052902.1:0-792 GCF_000164805.1 Carlito syrichta
CTTTGGATGGTAAATCATTAAATTTGAGAGTACTGGTCACAGTATCAAGGCAATTTTCTTGAACTTTTCCATTGTTATAGCATACAGTGAGCATGCAATTGATAGGTAATTATAATATAAAACTCTGAGAGGAAATATATTTGGATTGAATCACTAGCTCACCAATTATTCCAAAAAATGAGATCACATCATTTATTTATTTCTGTCATTCAAAAGTACCAAATGCCTGTTTCTGCATTAAACATTAGGAATGGAAACAAGATCCTTACCCCTAGAGAATTTACAATCTGATGAGATACAGACAGATAAGCTCCATGACTAGAAATGAAAACAGTACTGTGAGCACAGCACAGAGAAACATCTGACCTAGTTATGACAAGAGATCAGGGAAGGCTTTCTTGTGAAGATGATGCATATATTAAAAGTATAAATAAGAAGAAATTAAGTGAACCATAGGGAATGAAGAGATGCTGTATTTTCCAACTAGAATTCAACCTATGTAAACATGTAGAAGCAAGAGTAAACAGCGAATACTGGAAGAATTTTAAGTAGTTCAATAGGACAAGCACATAGGGTGGAGGATTGCTAAGAGACAACCGTGACAGCTTATCTGTATTGAGTAGTTTGGAGATTTTTACACCATACTATTTTATACTTTTCCATAACCCCATGAAGTACGAACTATGAATATTTTCACTTTACAGATGAGAAAACCAAGGCACAGAGAGATATTTTGTAACTAGTTCAAATTCACACATGCCTAGGAATCTTGTTGCAAATTTATGACTTAAT
>NW_007052903.1:0-1307 GCF_000164805.1 Carlito syrichta
CACAAAAATTAACTCTAAATGGATCAAAGACCTAAACATAAAACTTCAAATTACAAGAATCATAGAAAATTCAGGAGACACCCTGAAACTGGAACTGGGAACCAATTCCTATTCAGAACCCTAAAGGCTGATACCTTAAGAAATAAGACAGACAAGTGGGACCTCATAGCAGGAGGACAGTCCACAGAATGGGAAAAAATATTTGCCAAAGGTATATCTGACAAAGGCCTAACATCTAGGATCTACAAGGAACTCAAATGCACCGAAAGGAAAAAAACAAACAGCCCCTTTAAAAGTGGGGAAAAGACATGTATAGACACTTCTCAAAAGATACAGCCAACAGACACATGAAGGCAGCCAACAGACACATGAAAAAGTGCTCAGCCTCATTCATCATGAGAGAAATGCAAATCAAAACCAAATTGAGATACCACCTAACCCCTGTAAGAATGGTCATCATTAATAAAAAAACAACAACAGATGCTGGCAAGGATGTGGAGAGAAAGGAACACTTTTACACTGGTGGTGGGAATGCAAACTAGTACAACCTCTCTGGAAAACAGTCTAGAGATTTCCGAAAGAACTAGAAATTGACCTTCCATATGACTCAGCATATCCCGTATTGGAAATATACCCAGAGGAACTCAAATCATTCTACAGAAAAGATACTTGCACAATTATGTTTGTTGCAGCTCTAGTCACAATAGCAAAAACATGGAACCAACCGTGTTGCCCATCGAAACTGGACTGGATAAAAAAAATGTGGTACATATACACAATAAAATATTATGCAGCCATAAAGAAGGACAAATGTATAGACTTTGCAGCAACTTGCATGGATTTCTAGTCGATCATACTGGACTAGAAACAAAGAACAGAGTTTCATATGTCCTCACTCATAAACAGACCTTGAATAATTATAATGTTATAACAAAGTGATTGGCAGTAGTGGGAAACTGTCAGGGGGGGTGTGATTGGCAGTTGAGGGCAACTGATTGGGGGAGGGGAGGGGCATACCTCATCAACAATGGTACTCACATGATCAATGTTTATATACCTATCCCTGAAATGTACCCCACATCTTTATAATAAAATTGTTTTTAAAAGTAAGAATATGTATAACCTGAAAAATAAACAGATGTTCGTAATCTCCATAAATATGGAACTTGGTTAGAGGAATTCTATTTCCTACAAATGGGATGCCAAATAACAATAACAAGTGATGTGATCTTAAAAGGTTAACTTTTTTCATATTACATAATAATCCTGAGTGTAATTAAAAAAAAAAGAAACTCACTTCAGTGGAA
>NW_007052904.1:0-1046 GCF_000164805.1 Carlito syrichta
TTATGATAAACCTTGTTTTAATGAAAGAAGGTTCATACTTGGGTTAAATTCTCTCTCTCTTTTTTTTTTTTTTTGAGTTGGAGTCTCACTCTTGTCACCCAGACTGGAGTGCAGTGGCCGCTCCTGGCCACCGCAGCCTCGACCTGCTGGGCTCCGGTGATCCTTCCGCCTCAGTCTTCCGAGTAGCCGGAACTACAGGCATGCGCTACCACGCCCGGTTGATTTTTTGATTTATTGTAGAGATGAGGTCTCGCTGCCCAGGCGGGTCTCGAACCCGCGGGCTCAGGCAATCCACTCACCTCAGCCTCCCAACGGCACGGGATTACAGGCTGAGCCACCGAGCCCAGCTCTTTTTTTTTTTTTTTTTTTAGTTGGAATCTCACTCTGTCGCCCAGACTGGAGTGCAGTGGCCGCTCCCGACCACCGCAGCCTCGACCTGCTGGGCTCCGGCGATCCTTCCGCCTCAGCCTTCCGAGTAGCCGGAATTACAGGCGTGCGCTATCACGCCCGACTGATTTTTTTGATTCATTGTAAAGATGAGGTCTCCCTGCCCAGGCGGGTCTCGAACCCGCGGGCTCAGGCAATCCACTCACCTCAGTCTCCCAAAGGCGCGGGATTACAGGCTGAGCCACCGAGCCCGGCTGGGTTAAATTCTCTTAAGCTCCATGCAGGTTAGTATCTGCTGAGGCAGCGCCTGGCATCTTCAGGAGAAGGGCACTTTCCTCTGGTCCATGAGTGAGCAGATGCCTTTGGGAGTAGTAAAGGCTCAGACTTCACTTTCATATTCCTTACTTCTTGGTCTCCTGGATCAAAGAGGCAGAGCTTACCTATTCTGAAGAGTATATCCTTGGTCTCCCCAGGTACTAGCAGTTGTGACTTCTCTCCACTCTGACTAACATATTCCTGCAACTTACAGAAAGTTCTCCACATACACACCTTCAAGTTGTGAGCTTTCAAAGATGTGTATGTGTGCTTGAATGTCCAGTCTTGTAAGTTAGTTCATGTGTCTGATGTACATAGTTATGTGCATGCAAAGTACTGTACTG
>NW_007052905.1:0-1491 GCF_000164805.1 Carlito syrichta
CCCCATTTATTTTCTTTTTTATCAGAGCACTTTCACACACTCTTTCACAGTGAATCCTGATCAAATCCTGGTGAGGAATTCTAATAGCTGTAAAGAGCAGCTCAGAGATATGGTAACGCCATGGTTCACAGGGCAGCCTCAACATCCCAGCCCTCTGAATAAATAGATGCTCCAAATCTGAGCATATCAGATGACCTGTTGTACATAAAAAGAAAGAAAACTGTTGGGAGCCAGCCTTGGAGGCCCGCCTGATTGACAAAGTCCAGGTGCGCTGAGGACCCCCGGCCACAAAGTGAGTCCGGGCAGCTGAGGCCCTTCTGTCTTCTGTCTTTGCTGTTGGTACAGCTGAAGAAATTCCGTGCAGTTGTGGAAGAAGAAAATGGCATGTTTATGTGAAGTACTCACAGCTAACCTGGAAATGTCATGGCTCATTTTTCCATTTCCCACTATGCCGCTTGACCTTTTCTAACATATGCAAGGGTTAAACTCTGAAGCACATCAAGAATTCTTTCTTTCACTTGGTTATAAGTTACTAGATATTGCTTAAGTAATAAATGATATAAGTATATCCACTCCTTATTTGATTTAGAATTATGTAGTTTAGTGTTTAGACATAAGGTTTTTTAAAAGCACAAGTTTATAGTAAGTTCATTATGAATTCATTATAAGTTCTAACACTTACATAGGAGTTATGCAGGTGATTTATAACACTGTTTCACTGACTTAGGATAAAGATATCTTTAAGGTTTTACTTAATTCAATAGTTAAAACTCTAAGTTAACATTTATAAAGCGGGTTTTCACTGAACTCATAATATACTAATCAGACACTTTTATGATAACTTAGCTAAAGACAGAAAGCAACCTTGGGGGCCTGGGAAACATTACTAAAAGCTCCTTTTGAGTTTTCTTTAGAAACAAGCATGGCAGGATAAGAGAAAAGTAACGGAGACACCTGGACAAGAAAGGCGATTACAAGCTCTGAAGGTCATAAAGCCCCAGAAGGAAAACTACTACTAAAGCTTCTGGAGACACTTCAAGGACTGTAATTCGGGACTTTGGACTAAAACTATCATCTTTGGCCTTATGAATAAGACTCATTGTCTGAATGTTTACAGGGTTCTTGGCTTGTTTGTTGCTACGACCACTAGATGGCGGTAATTTGTAGAGGATATGAAGCAGGTGTCCGGGTATAATATTTTCATCCTTCACCTATCCGCTTCTCCTTCAGGAAATCTCACGACCCTTGTGGGGTGGGACCCCCGCAGAAAACAAAAGTCAAACAACCGAATGATGCAAGTTGTAATAGAATTGTGCTAGACTTTGTGGTTTCCTACTACATACTTCTTTCTTACTCGTGGGCTGCTTTACAGAAGTCGAGATGAATGGACAACCCCCAGCACTGAAGGAGGTGTGTCCCAAGGACCAAGGAGGTGACCGGTGGCATATGGAGAGACTCCAGGCTCTGTGGAGCGAGAGAAGTTGCGTCCTG
>NW_007052906.1:0-1096 GCF_000164805.1 Carlito syrichta
ACATAACAGCATTAGCCAGTGGGGTCTTTGGGATGTCATTAGGATTAGCTGGGACCATAAGGGTGGCACCCTCAGGAATGGGATCCATGCCCTTATAAGAGAGAATTTGCTTCTGCTCTCCACCATATGAACAGGATCATAGTGGAAAAGTGCTGCCTAGCCAGGCTCAGTGGCTCAGCCTGTAATCCCACGCCTTTGGGAGACTGAGATGAGTGGATTGCCTGAGCCCGCAGGTTCGAGACCCACCTGGGCAACTTGGCGAGACCTCATCTCTGCAATAAATCAAAACTGAGCTGGGTGTGGTAGCGTACACCTGCAGTTCCAGCTACTTGGAAGGCTGAGGCGGAAGGATCGCCAGAGCCCAGCAGGTCGAGGCTGTGCGACAGAGTGAGACTCCAGTCTGTGCCACAGAGTGAGACTCCAACTCAAAAGAAAAAGTGCTGTCTATGGGCTGGGCATGGTGGCTTAAACCTATCATCCCAGCTCTTTGGGAGGCCGAGGCAAGAGGATGATATGAGCCCATGGGTTCGAGACCAGCCTGGGAAACTTGGTGAGACCTCATCTCTATGATATATCAAAAAATTAACCGAGTGTGATAGCGCACACCTATAGTTCCAGCTCCTTGGAAGGCGGAGGTGGAAGGATCACCGGAGTGACTGTGAGCATGCCACTGCTGTCCAGCCTGCCCAACAGACTGAGACTCTGACTCAAAACAATAAAGTACTGTCTATGAACCAGGACACTGAATCTATCAACACCCTGGGCTTGGACATCCCAGCCCTCAGAACTGTAGAAAATCAGAATTTGTTGTTTACATCCCTAGTCTATGTCATGCTGTGACAGCAGTCTGAATAAGGCTACGACACACCCCTAGTATCTGACCATGGAGAAATGAATGAATACATGAATGAAATACTGGCCAACCATGAAGATAAATGAACTATACTGTGACATGCAAAACCATGAGTTTACCTCACAATTACTGTTAAGTGAAAGAAGCATTATGTATTATATAGAAAGCTGCTGTATGATCCCATTTATTCAGAGGGTGCCAAAAAATATATAGATCCTTTAAAAAACTTAAAAAAAAATTTTT
>NW_007052907.1:0-756 GCF_000164805.1 Carlito syrichta
ATTTCCAAACAAAAAGGCCAAGATATATGTTTTGCCATTTCTTAGAGTAAAATGAATCTTTGCATTTACGCGTGAGTTGTTTCTGATTTTGAGTTAAGACTTCATAATCCAAAAAAGGATAAATATTCTCTTTATAAAAAAGAAAATAGTGGCTGGGCTCGGTGGCTCAGCCAGTAATCCCGCGCTTTGGGAGGCTGGGGTGAGTGGATTGCCTGAACCTGGGGGTTCAAGACCTGCCTGGGCAACTTGGAGAGACCTCATCTCTACAATAAAATCAAAAAATCAGCCGGGCGTGGTAGCGCGTGCCTGTAGTTCCAGCTACTTGAAAGGCTGAGGCGAAAGGATCACCGGAGCCCAGCAGGTCGAGCCTGCGGTGGCCAGGAGCGGCCACTGCACTCCAGTCTGGGCGACAGAGTAAGACCCCAACTCCAAAAAAAAAGAAAATAGTGACTGTAGCACAGGTCACAGGTGAGAATACTAGTTATTAAAAATTGATAATCGGCTGGGCTGGTGGAACAAGCCTGTAATCCCAGCACTTTGGGAGGTCGAGGAGAGAGGAATTCCTGAGCCCACACGTTCAAGACCAGCCTGGGAAACTTCGCGAGACCTCATGTCTGCAATAAATCCCAAAATTAGCCGGCTCTGGTAGTGGGCACCTGTAGTTCCGGGTACCTAGACGACTGAGATGGAAGGATCGCCTGAGCACAGCAGCCGCCACCGGGGTGGCCTTGAGCATGCCACTGCACACCAGCCTGG
>NW_007052908.1:0-1005 GCF_000164805.1 Carlito syrichta
TTTTGATTACTGTAGCCTTATAGTGAAGTTTGAAGTCCGGAAGTGTGATAACCCTGCTTTGTTTCTTCTACTAAGGATTGTTTTGGCTATCCGTGGTCGTTTATGTTTTTATATAAATTTCTGTATTGTCATTTTCAGGTCTGAGAAGAATGACGTTGGTAACTTAATGGGTATTTCATTGAATCTGTAGATTGCCTTTGGTAGGATGGACATCTTAAAAATGTTGATTCTTCCTATCCATGAGCATGGAATATTTTTTCATTTGCTTGTGTCTTCTTGGATTTCTTTGAGCAGTGTTTTGCAATTCTTATTGTAAAGGTCTTTTACTTTGCTGGTTAGGAAGATGTCTAGGTATATCTTTTTTTGGTGGTTATTGTGAATGAGATTGTGCTTTTTATTTGGGTCTCTGTCTGCTTATTGTTGTTATATAGGAATGAATAAGACAAGCTTGCCCACTCTCACCCCTCTTGTTCAATATTGTGTTGGAAGTTCTCACTCAGGCAATTAGACAAGAGAAGGAAATCAGGGGTATTCAAATAGGAAAAGAGAAAGTCAAGTTATTCGTGGGGTGCTGATGATATGATCCTATACCTTGAAAATCCAGGAGAATCTGTCAAAATGCTGCTCGCACTGATAAAGGACTTTGGGAGATTAATCCTTTCAAACAGAAATTTAAATACTTCCTTTACCCTCTAGGGACTAACTTCAATTTTATGTGGTCCTACTACAAATGCTAGGCTGTTGTTCATTCCATGAATTACACTGTGTTTTCCTGCTTGCTTAAGGGAAGACTCAAAGTAAGGTTTTACTTTTAAGAGTAAACAAATCAAATTCCTACATCACTAAAACCCTGTTTTTAGTGTCATTATGCTGTTTTTCTTTCTTTCTTTCTATCTTTCTTTCTTATCCTTCCCTTCCTACTTCCCTCTCTTTTTCTTTTACTTTTTTTTCTGAATAGTGTTGGGTGAATATTTTATCTGCAAAAAAATCTATTTCCTGGTTTGA
>NW_007052909.1:0-592 GCF_000164805.1 Carlito syrichta
CCACTTTTTTTTTTTTTTTTTTTTGCGTTGGAGTATCACTCTGTCACCCAGACTGGAGTGCAGTGGTTGCTCCCGGCCACCGCAGCCTCGACCTGCTCGGCTCCGGCGAGCCTTCTGCCTCAGCCTTCCAAGTAGCTGAAGCTACAGGCGCGTGCTACCATGCCCGGCTAATTTTTGACTTATTGTAGAGATGAGGTCTCGTCAAGTTGCCCGTGCAGGTCTCGAACCCTCAGGCTCAGGCAATCCACTCACCTCGGCCTCCCAATGCGCTGGGAATACAGGCTGAGCCACCGAGCCCAGCCCAGTACACTTTTGATGGGCAGCACATTAGGTTCCATGTTTTTGCTATAGTGAATAATGCTGCAATAAACATAAGTGTGTAGGTATCTTTTTTATGGAGTGATTTGAGTTCCTCCAGGTATATTCCCAGAAAGGAGATTGGTGGGTCGTATGGAAGGTTGATTTTTAGATCTTTTAGAAATTGCCACACTGTTTTCCACAGAACTTGTACTAGTTTACAATCCCACCAACAGTGTAGAATCATTCCCTTTTTTCCACACTCTCGCCAGCATCTGTTTTTGTTTTTGTTTTT
>NW_007052910.1:0-811 GCF_000164805.1 Carlito syrichta
CATAATAAAAACCGAACTTTTAAAAGTGGTGACCCTCAAATCTCATTTAGAAATTCTCGTTTTGACAAGATGTTTGCCAAAACTATTTCCCAATTTTTTTTGGAAAACCACCAAAGTCTAAATTACCAGCAACATAAAGTATAAATCAGAGGCCACATTTTTTTCACAGTTAATGACTTTGGGGAAAAGGTGAACAGTTTTAAATTAGTAAATGAAGAATGATTCATCCAGTATATTCCGCTGATGATCAGAGTTCCCACTGTCATACATGAGTCCTGGTCTCCCACCCAGGCATCTTTCCCCTTGTGCTGTTCACATCGCACAGGGCCTCCATTCTGCCATGTTCAGATTCAAAAATAGAGTTCAAAAATAGAGTTCAAAACCACATGAATGAAAAGATCACCTGGAAAACTCTAACACCCACACGGTCTGTTTTACCCCCAAATTTTTACCAGATTCTACAAGAATGGTAATGATCTCATGGCACATTCTGCATCTTAAGCTGAAAAAAAGCAAAATGAAACAAACACACAAACAAAAATATAGAATACCACATTTGTGCAAAGGGGCAGAATTGGCCTAAAGAACAGTTCTTTGGGCATTCTCTCTCTCTCTCTTTTCTATTTTAGTCTCAAAATACATTTTCTTATCATCAATGAAATTATTCTGAAAGAAAATAAAGAAATGACAAAACCTGCCTGCAATGAATGAGTGTTCTGGATTGGACATAGTTAGTGCAAGCAGGGGATCTTGGGGGACAGCCCAGGTTAGGAAAGCTGTTCTTGAGGGAATGGTTGGTTTATTTAATGAA
>NW_007052911.1:0-1591 GCF_000164805.1 Carlito syrichta
GGCAAAGTGACCAGCTCATCCCTGCAGCCCTTTTACAAGGCATTAATCCCTTTATTAGGTTGGAGCTCGCATGACTTAATCACCTCCTAAAAGATCCTACCTCTTACTACTGTTGCTTTGGGATCTGAGTTCCACCATGAATTTTGGAGGAGACACGAATATTCAGACCACACCAAGGATTTTACTTTCTCTTCTGGGAAAAGAATTAGTGTATTTTCAGTTGAATGACTGATAGTTGTATCATGTTAGGAGATATTCTCACCTTATTATTGTCTTCATTTGTTTTGTTTTGTTTTGAGTCGGAGTCTCACTCTGTCACCCAGACTGGAGTGCAGTGGCCACTCCCGGTCACCGTGGCCTTGACCTGCTGTGCTCTGGCGATCCTTCCACCTCAGCCTTCCGAGTAGCTGGAATTACAGGCATTCGCTACCACACCTGCCTGATTTTTTATTTATTTATTGTAGAGATGAGGTCTCGCTGCCCAGGCGGGTCTCGAACCCGTGGGCTCAGGCAATCCACTTATCTCATCCTCCCAAAGGCACGGGATTACAGGCTGAGCTGCTGAACCACCAAGCCCAGCCTGGCTAATTTTCTCAATTCTTGCTCATTTAATTGGAGTCAACTGAGATACCCAATGTATGAAAAACAAGGTACAATGACAAGATGCTGGCAAATCCTTAGTGCTCAGGGCCACTTACAGATGGAGGCAGGTATGAAGAGTGACCCATCTCAGCCTCTTGCTAAGGAAACAAAACGGAAAGGCATGGCCTCGGTGGACCTGACAGTCAGCTGTTGCCAGGCCAGAACATGAGGTAACAGACTAGAGTCTTAAACTTCAACCAACCTGGAAAACTGGAACTTTAGATAAATTTATTTATATGGCAATTCAATTTTTAAAATGAGAGCCAAACAAAATGGGGTTGCATTCTGATCTCAGCCTATGAGCTTCCAGTTTGCAACCTCTGATTTAATTCTCTCCTCAGCTACCTGTGTTCCACTTTAGTTCGAAGCTGTTAGGATTGGGGTTGGCAGGGAAGGACATCGCAAATACAGCCAGAAGAACAGCACTAATGGCAGGTGGAGAGGAGAGCTCCACTACACAACTTCAAACTTTCTCCTGTGTGCTGGAGGGTAAGGAAGGCAACATCAGAGCTCTGGGAGACCAGAGCAACCCCATCCTCACATAGCTCTGTCTCTTCACTACCACTGTGGGCTTCTATCTTTACTAACCTTAGAGTTCCCATCCTATGAGAAAGGCTTTGCTAGGATGTTGAATGCTATGACAAACAATGTTGTGTTGACTTACCTATACACATCTCATCATCTACTTCTGCATCTCCTATGCACTGAAATTTAAATTCATTTAAGGAATCTGCAAACATCTACTTTGCTGAAAACAAATCTAGAGAGAAATAGAAAAATCAGAAATTACTGAAAGTAAATTGGCTTTCTGATTTGCTGACCTTCTTGTTCCTTCTGTGAAAATGACAGCAAAAGATTTGTTCTGGTCCATTTAGAAGCACAAAATAAGCTGGGCTCGGTGGCTCAGCCTGTAATCCCGCTCCTTTGGGAGGCTGATGTGAATGGATGG
>NW_007052912.1:0-727 GCF_000164805.1 Carlito syrichta
ATAAAATATACATGAACCAACCCCAAAACCAAAAGAAAGACAAAAAAAAAAAAAAAAAAAAAGAAAAGAAAAAAAAGAAAAAAAGAAAAAAAAGAAAAAACCAAGTGGAAGAACAACAACTCAATAAGAACTCCATGATAGGGATGAACTCTCACATTTCAATAATTAGCCTGAATGTGAATGGACTAAATGCACCACTGAAAAGACATAGAATGACAAAATGGATAAAATAACACCAGGCAACAATATACTACCTTCAAGAGACCCATCTCACTAGAAAGGACACACACAGACTCAAAGTAAGAGGATGGGAAACAAATTTTCAGGCGAATGGAACACAAAAGAAAGGAGGAGTTGTGATCCTAATTTCAGACAAAATACCATTTAAGCTATCAAAAATTTAAAAAGATACAGAGGGCCACTACATAATGATAAAGGGTTCACTCCATCAACAAGAAATATCTATCCTAAACATATATGCACCCAACATAGGTGTGCCAACTTTCATAAAGCAATTTCTAGGAAAACTAAAGAAAGACATTGACCCTAACACCATCATAACTGGGGACTTTAATACACCACTCACAACCCTAGACAGACCATCAGGACAAAAAATCAGCAAGGAGATCCGGAACCCTCAATGAGACTCTGGACCAAATGGACTTAATTGATACCTACAGAACACTCCATCCCAAGACCACAGAATACACATTCTACTCATCACTGC
>NW_007052913.1:0-709 GCF_000164805.1 Carlito syrichta
AGCCCAGAATTTATGCCTTTTATGGAAAACACAAACACAAGTCTTCCTTTCTTCCCCACTGACCTGTCCGGGTCCAAGAGTCCACACGGGGTTGTGGAGACAGGAGAATGATTCTGCTCATCTGATCAGAAGCACAGTCTATTTGCTCCTGCTACCACATAATAATTCCTGACAATTTTATTCCTTCTATAACTTGTCCATGAAGAAGAATGAACCCAGAATAGTGTGCTTCATCTCAGGCAGCAGAAAACCCTATACTGATTGTGGTTTCCTTACAAACACCAAAGTCTTTCTCTACCTAGAAGCTGTGGGAAGTGGGTGTGAGCTCAGAGGTTTGAGGGTGTCAGGGTTGTAGCTCTGCATGTCCCTTGACCACCTCTCCATGGTGGCCACCAATCTTGCAAGACTCAGGATGGGGCACCAATCTGTGACACAGGCAGGGAGAAGGAGTTGGCTGATATGGGTTTTCTAGTGAGACTCTTGATTCCATTTTGTTTCCAAGAAAGGGAGTCATCCCCAGCAAAGCTTCTCCCTAAACTCTAAGCAAAAACTGACATCATACCCACAGGCAAGTCGAGTCCTATATTAAGGGGAAAGAGGATTCCAGGACTCACGACACTGGTCCTCCAGGTCCCGCCCCCTCACAGGGTTCACCAGAGTTGTGCTCACCCGCTCTGAGCTCCTGTACCATACCAGGAAGGACGGGAGG
>NW_007052914.1:0-730 GCF_000164805.1 Carlito syrichta
TTCCGAGCAGTTGGATCTATAGGCACACACCACTACACCTGGCTAATTTTTTGATTTATTGTAGAGAAGAGGACCACATTGCCCATGCTGGTCTTGAACTCCTGGGCTCTAGCTATCCTCACGCCTCGGCCTCCCACAGTGCTGGGTTGACAGACTTGAGCCACCACACCCGATCAAGAATTTTTTTTTAATCACAGAAACGAACCGCTGCAACTCATAATAGCTTACTTAAAATATGATTGCATCCAAGGACATTCAAAATATTTAAGTATATTGTAATGTTAAAAAAGCAGGTAACAAATAACATGTAAGCATGATCCCAACTTGACTTGGTGCATTTTCACACATGTATATGTAAATGCATTTTATGCCTGTACACATATCTACGGTCTAAGCCAAATGGGATCACATCAAACATGCTGTTCTATGAATACCCATGTAGGGGATGAGAAAAATGCAACAAATGTTCACAGCAATAAACTCTGAGGTTTGAAGCTAGCCATGGTATGCTTTCTCTCTTCCTGTATTTTTCAAATTTTACACAATGAACAAGTATTGCTTCCGTAAATAAGTTTGTGTAATTCCTCTCTACTCTAGCCAGACTGAAACTTCTGTCACTTAGCGATGGTGTTCTCATCTCTCACAGCCAAGTTTTTGCAGATGCTGGTGGTCCCCCAGCCACTCACACCCCAAGCCTTGCTCTCTGCCTGACTGATGTGTGTACACCTTC
>NW_007052915.1:0-746 GCF_000164805.1 Carlito syrichta
CAGCCAAAATAGTTTGTTTATTAAAAAAACAAATTATTTTAATTTAAATTTAAGATAAATTATTTATTTTATCAAAGTGAGATATGCATATATTAAATAAGAAAATAATGCAAATAATACAAAATGACTTCTATTTAAAATAACAGTCATTTATCTACACTAACCTTCTCTATCTTTCTGTTTCCCTGACCTAAGCTGACCTAATAATTTCTATTTGTAATTGCTCTGTTGGCCTCTTCTATAATGTTGCAGAACATAAGTTCTGTTTCTTTTTTATCATCTACTGACACCGCAATACAAATGATGGGGTATATTGCATACACAGTCCCTCTCTTCAATGTTCCAGAGTTATTTTAGTTTGGGTCATTCTAGTGATTGTCTTTGTCATGTGCTAGCATGCTTATGCTTTTATTTATAATTGTATCATTGTTTGGGAATTAGGAGGTTGGTTCTCTGCTGCTTTTCAATCTAGGTCTTATCATAGAAATAACCCCGACTAAAGTTTTGAGAACCATGGGCACTGTAGGAATCCTGACTAAAGTTTCTGACAAAACTTTGAGTGACTGATAGTTTTTGCCTTAGAGTAAATAAGTAGGAAGTTGGTTATTTGACTGATTCTGATGTGCCAAACAAGGAAGTCTTTTTGTTTGTTTTAGGTAAAAATAAATACCAACATGACCATACTCTGTAAACTTTTAGACACTACATTTTGCTTTTTCTTCCAATGTTACCTTAGTCTCACCATA
>NW_007052916.1:0-1095 GCF_000164805.1 Carlito syrichta
GCAAAACATAAGATTCAAAGACATTGGTACTAATGGAAAGGCCTTCCGGTCCACACTCCCAGACCTTACGGCGTGCGCCTCGCTGTGCTGGTGGAAATGGGTGAGAAGACTGGAATAGGCGCTGCCCCTCACCTCTGCTTTTCCCCTTGCCGTCTCCTCCTCCTCGTGCTTCTTCGTCATTTACTTAGGTGATGCAGCCACTTCCCTGGCACCCCCACGGCATCTCATGTCCAGGAGCGTTTCAGAGGCGCGGGGCTGCCGTCAGGACTGCTGTTGCGGGTGGGGCAGACTCTCCCAGGGATGATGCAGGGAGGGCTGGGAAGGGATTGAGTCAGCTCTAGGCTGAGTCACCCTCACCGGGGAAGGATGGACTTGCAGCTGAACCACTCGCTCTCCCAGCAGTGTGTACCCTAAGACGCCTGAGCCAATGTATTAGTCAGCTCGGGCTGCCCTCACAAAGCACCATAGACTGGGTGGCCTACTCAATGAAAATTAATTTTTTCGCAGTTCTGGAGGCTGGAAGTCTGCGGTCAGGGTGTCAGTATGGTCAGGCTCTGGGGAGGGCTCTGCTTCTGGCTTGCAGATGGCTGCCTGCTTGCTGTGCTCTTACATGGCAGAGAGAGAGAGAGAGAAAGAGAGAGAGAGAGAGAGAGAGAGAGAGAGAGAGAGAGAGAGAGAGCCCATCTAGTGTCTCTTCTTATAAGGGTACCAATTCCATCACGACAGTCCCACCCTCACGACTTCCTCTAAACCCAGTTGCCTCCCAAAGTCTTCATCTCCAAATCCCATCACATTGTGGCATAGGGCTTCAGAATATGAGTTTTGGGGGGGACACGATCAGTACATAGCAGTCTATTAGGATGACTTAAGTTGTAAGTAACAGAAGACCCAACTCAAAAGGGCTTAAGCAGTAAAAGACATCTGTTGGCCCAGATAACCAGAGGCAAATCAGGGTGGCTCTCAGGCGCAGTCGATCCTAAACAGAGTTGGGAATAGCCTGGATGGTGTCATCCAGATCTGATATTCCTAGCATTGCCTTTCAGACTAAGACCTCTTATTCCTTCAGCTTCAGAAAGTCTGAGACTCTCTGCTTCC
>NW_007052917.1:0-1110 GCF_000164805.1 Carlito syrichta
CGAAGTTGTCACAAACACTGACAACTATTGAGGTGTGTGCTTCTTGTAAACAATTCCATGAGCTGGGTGGGAGCATGCATTGTTTTATTGTTGCCACCTTAGTTTCTGATGTGTCATTTATTCCTTTTTCTTCTTCCTGGACCTACACACACCACTCCCTGCAGCTGTAGCATCCTTGAATGACTTAGGGCACAGATTTTGCCTTGCTTGAAACCAGACTACAATGGCCGACTTCAAAATTTTTGTATTTATCTACACCGAATTCTAGTAAAATACTTCCATCAGCAAAGATATTGTTTGTTTTGCACAAAAAGAGTTACATTTCAGTCTTGAAACTAGTTCATATTGTCATAACCATGGAAAAGGAAGCGGCTTTTTCAGAATATTGATGTCTATAGCTCTTGTTTATTGATAGGGAAGGGACAGTTACCATGGTGATCTCACAGCCTCTGGAGGGCATGCTATCATGGCCTTGCCTCCCGCAACCCACCCAGCTGGAAGAACCCCTCTGAAAAGGATTTCCTTCCATAGAAATTCTTTGAGTTAATGGAAATAAAAAGAGTTTGATTTCTGGAATTCGGATTTGTTCACAGATTTGTTTTGCACGCTTCTCTCCTGTAATTTAAGAAAAAGCATTTACAATAAAGACAGTATATGTGATTTTCTCCAGAAATAAGGTTTAGGAGATTGTGTATTAATTATTCCAGAAATATGTTTGTTTTCAGACACAAAATAACCTTTGCTCTTATCCATGAGAGCTAAAGGGTTTGAAAACACACCACTTCAACCAGATCCTGGTCCAATGCATTTATTAGCATTTGGGGCAGTCAGAGTTTCGGCGTGCATTCTTAGTTGGAGGCTACTCTCACAGGCATATAGAAATCTGCTCAAGTTGTGCTGGTGAGCGAATGACTTAATACTCATCCTCTGTATTCACAGGACAGGAACAGACCTGCTGGTGGTGGCTCTGAGTCCGATCTCACTCACAGCACTGGTGGATGTGAACACTGCACACAAAGGAGCTGGGCACACAGCATGATTGTTTTGAAGATAGAGAGCTTCACATCCCTTTTGACAGTTGTATGTAAACGAAGTACCTACTGCTCAGTG
>NW_007052918.1:0-855 GCF_000164805.1 Carlito syrichta
GAATCAATGTCAAGGAGACTCAAAGCAACAAAGGTATACACTTTCTCTTCTTCTTTCTGACCAGTCTTATTCCACCCATGGTTTTAAAACCCTTTTCCCTTTTTGTAAAATTATGTACTAAAAAGTGAACAATTTAAAAGCCAATTCAAAAGTGAACAAACATAATTTAGCAGATTAGAGCTCTACAACATCTTATTAAAGGGGCTTATGAAATGTGCCTTTGTGTGAGGAAGAGAGTGGCTCAAATGTAGAAGTCGCATACCCACTGTCCTATACAGTGGGTATAATGGGCCATTTACTGAGATGAGACCTCTTGGAAGCTTCTAGCTCAGTCTTGGTCACTCATTCACCAGAATTTTCCCATGTCTCTGCATCTGGCTCTGGCTTCTGCCAGCTCTGTTCAGTCCTTGCTTCCTCAACTGCTAGGACTTGCATAGATGCTCTTGATTTGGGGGTTCATGAAACTGTTTCCTCATGATGGCGCTGTTGCTCAAGACGAATCTAACTGGTCTTGTCTACTCCAGCCTATCAACTTGGTAAAAAGGTGCCACAACAAGGCATAGCAAGCATTGTGGTTACGTTGCATTTTGCTCAATTTCTGAAAACTTCCTTCACTGTTAGCATTCTTTAGACTTCCCTTTAATGTGAAACTCTGATCCCTGTGGAGCACCTTCAGTTTTTTTCTTCCTGAGCTCGACAATAAACCAAACAGTTAGCTGGGTGTGATGGCATGAGCCTGTAGTTTCAACTGCCTGGAATGTTGAGGTGGAAAGGATCACCTGAGTCGAGCACTTTGAGGCTGAGGTGCCTGTGACCATCCAGTCTGGGCACCAGAGGGAGACTCTGACTCAAAAA
>NW_007052919.1:0-798 GCF_000164805.1 Carlito syrichta
TTCGACCAGTGTACTATCATCCATGATTTCATATGTTTTCAACCACCTACGTTATTAAAGATAAACACTTGCCTACTAGAAATCCCTTTAGAAAATCTATTGACAAACATACACCCACAAAACACCTCCTGAGTGTATGCATTCCAAGCTTTAAATGAGTGTGTGCACTAGAAGTCACATGTCCATGGGTTAAAATCTGCTCAATTGGCTTGAGAGACAGCAGCCTCATAAAAGTGTCCTACTGAGCAGTGTCACCAAGGTTAGCAGACTTTACAAACTCAGCAGAACATCTCTGAGAAGTTCTGAAGATCTTCAGAGTCTACCAGCAGATTCCAAGAGTATTCTTAGAGAAAACTTCAGGTTTTGAAATGAGTCAAAGAAGAACTGACCCTGCCACCAGGCCACATAGAAATATCCCATGACCCAGCGGCCCTTGATCTGTCCTTTTCTGACCTCATCCCTCACTCAAATGTCACCAGAGCCATCTCCAGAGCTCCTACACCATTTTGTCCTTGCTGCAGCCCAGCAGTTTCATTCCCACATTTGCAGTGTGAGAAGATACACAGAGGGACTCCAGGTCACCTGACCTCACCATTTTATGTCAACTTTGCATGCGTGCTTGTGAAAAGTAGAAACAGTGTGTGGGGAAGAGAAGAGGAAGAGGATGGAGTGTTTTCTTCTCCCCAACACACTTCTCATGGGGAAGTTGACCCATAACATGTGACCCACTCATGACCAAGGAGGACACCTAGGCAGCATTCCCAGATCGGGAAGCTGCCCTTCTATGTCCTCTGCATT
>NW_007052920.1:0-741 GCF_000164805.1 Carlito syrichta
AAGCTGTTTTATCATGTTTTTAGTTGTTAGGGATGCATCCACACAGAGAACAATAAAGGCGATATTAACTTGAAAAAAATGTACCTGTTAAATATTAGGAGAGATTCACCTGCCTCAAATAGACACTGTTCTCACCATAAATCCCTTGGTTAGAATAGATTTCCAGGTGAAAAAACTCTCTGGAATGAGTATGTGTGGTCATTATAATATTGTTTTAATCCATGTGGCTTGTGAGATCAATATTAGTGATTGCCATTTCTTTACTATATATAGTATTAGTTAGGGTTCTTCAGAGAGACAGAACCAATAGGATATGGCATACCTCTTTTTTATCACACATCATTGCAATTCACAGATATTGCATTTCTTTCTTTCTTTCTCTTTCTTTCTTTCTTTCTTTCTTTCTTTCTTTCTTTCTTTCTTTCTTTCTTTCTTTCTTTCTTTCTTTCTTTCTTTCCTTCTTTCTTTCTTTCCAGTTGGAGTCTCACTCTGTGAGTGAGACTCACAGAGTGACCAGACTGGAGAGACCACAGACCACAGAGCCCAGACTGGAGTGCAGTGGCCGCTCCTGGACAACGCAGCCTCGACCTGCCGGGCTCCGGCGATCCTTCCGCCTCAGCCTTCCAAGTAGCTGGAACTACAGGTGCGCACTACCACACTCAGCTAATTTTTGATTTATTGCAGAGACAATGTCTCACCAAGTTGCCCGGGTGGGTCTCGAACCCGCGGGCTCAAGCAATC
>NW_007052921.1:0-788 GCF_000164805.1 Carlito syrichta
CGACTGTGCATAAGTCAGCTCTGGCATACAAGCAGGTTTGAATTAATACAGAGCCCACCATAAGGGTGGCTTGCCTGTCACAACTTAGAGGGGAGTTTGGAAGGGACTTATTGTTTAACACTCACACACTGCCAGCAGGGGTTACAGAAGCAGAAGAACCCAGTCAACCTATTAACATAGATATTATGAGGTAAACAAAAACCTAGAGGCATGGGTAGAGATTTATAAACTACAACAAACACTTCTTATACAACAACAAAGCTTTTAAGCCTCTCACTTTGTGCATGAGAGGAGCTAAAATGCACATGAACCACAAAGCAATGGCATTAGCCTTTTAATCTAACTGTGATAGCAAACTGTGTTGAGGGAAATTTTGGATTTGTTCTCTAAGGAAGCCACACCAGGCAAATTCTCAGTGTGTGGCTGTTGCTAAGGCACCATTCAGAGAAAGGAATAAAAACCTCACTGTTGTGGTTTTGAAGGGTAAAGAGCTATGTGATCCTAGGGAAAAATAAGTCTGGGATTCCAAACTAGCTGAGCATCCAGACTTGAATCCCTGTGGAGAAGCCTAAGTTCTGTTGAAATCTTAACTCTTTGAAAGACACTGGCATTTTTACCAAATTTTGCAACCAAAATTCTCAAAGAAATGAAGAATGAAGAACCAGAACACTTAGAAGACCTCTGTGGGAAAAATTAATTTTGTGCCACATTGAGTTTACTATGCATATTTTAGAGAGACATAGACTTTGATAAGTAGAATGGGTACTTTTATATGACAGCTTGACTGG
>NW_007052922.1:0-1385 GCF_000164805.1 Carlito syrichta
CAGCTCTTCTTGCCTGCAGTCTTCCCGCCCGCTGCAGTCCGTACCGTTCATGACCACTCCTGCTCAAAGCCCGCCCACGGCTCCCCCCGCCGAAAGAGCTCACGTCCTTAGAGAATTTCAACCGTCTGTTATTTTCCTGCTCCACATTCAGCGTAATTTTACATAATTCCATCCACTGCCTGTCATCCTTCGCCACACAGTGAGGTCCACCAGGGCAAGTGCCACCGCAGTTTTCTTTGCTGTTGTATCCCGTCACCTGGTGTTTCATGGATATTGAGCGTTTTCCATGTGCTGTGTAGGCTACGATGATTGATACAAATATTTGTGGAGTAGATGAATGAATCCTTTTCCTTGGCCCTTTCCACCTCCCATGGCAGTGTTGCTCTGTCGTCCCTGGGTCCAACCACAGGACTCGATTCTGGCAGCTCACTAACTGCAGTGGACAGACTGGGTCCAGCGCTGACCTGTAAACTCCTATAGCACAGCGACTATCTGAACAAATTACTTCTATGTCCAGGAACCAGCAGCCTTCCTTCAGTTAAGTAGGGGGTTTCATGTTTGTTTGGATTTGCTTTATTTGAATAGGTCTGCTACTGCAGGCACTAGCCCCTAGTTGGTAGGGATACAAAGATGAACAACACAATGAATTTGCTACTGCTCAGTGGGAGAGAAGGAACAAGACAAGCAGTTTAATGCTTTTATGATAAAGTTAGCATCCAGGGTCTGGGTACTTGGGAACATGGGGAAGGGATTTTTAACTCAGGAAGTCAGAGAAAGTGTCCCATCTATGTTGAGAAAATGATTGGTTGATTAAATTCACAAATAGGACACGATGACTGTAATCCCGGCAGTTTTGGAAGCCAAGACAGGAAGATCAATTGAGCCAGGAGTTTGAGATCAGCCCAGGCAACATAGCCAGAACCTATCTCTACAAATAAATATTAAAATAGATAAATGAATGACCGTGATCTATTTGGTAATTGTATCTACAAATTTAGGGTTGATAGTAAGTCCAAACATCTATCCCATGACTGCAACACTGAAAATAGTTGTTCTTCACTTGCCAAGGATGAGGAAGGTTTGGTATAGAAGCTCAATGAAAGTAAATGGTTGATGTTTTACCTTGAGCTTCTAAAGACAGGTATTTCAGTTATCTATTATCACATAACAAATGACACCAAAAGTTAATGGTTTAAGACAGCAACAACAATCATTTATTTTCTCTCATGAAATGGGTCGGGAATTGGGGAGGACTTAACTTAGTGGTTCTGGATTGGGGCATCTTGTGTGATTGCAGTTATATAGTGACAGGAGCTGTAGAAGCAAGCTGGTGGTTAGCTAAGCATCTCTCTCTCTTTTCAAGTAAGGTACAAGGCTTCCCCCTG
>NW_007052923.1:0-1903 GCF_000164805.1 Carlito syrichta
AAAAAAACAGCCGCATTACAAAGTGGCCATCATCAATAACACAAAAAAATAACAGATGCTGGAGAGGATGTAGTGAAAAGGGAACACTATTGGTGAGAGTGTAAACTAGTATAGCCTCTATGGAAATCACGGTGGCAGTTCCTAAAAGTTCTAAAATTTGATCTTCCATATGATCCCACAATCCCCTTACTGGGAGTATACCTGTAAGAACTCAGGTCACTGTATAAAAAAGATACTTGCATACACATGTTTATTGCAGCATGGTTCACAATAGCAAGAACATGGAACTGTGCTGCCCATTAAAAAGAGGACTAGAAAAAAAATGTGGTGCTTATGCACAATGGAATATTATGCCACCATAAAGAAGAACAAAATCATGAATTTAACAGCAAACTGTATGGAATCAGTTTATAATACTGAATGATCTCTCTCAGAAACAAAGAGCTGCTTACTAAATGTTCTCACTCACAATGATGTGGCAGAAAGGGGGGTTGGTAGCAGTTAAAGCTATTTCCTTTTGAAAGGCAAAGGTGTAAGCTTTAAAGACCCACCAGGGGCCAGACAGGTTTTGTTTAAAAAAGGCCAAATGACCAGAAAATGGCCATCTCATGGAAAATACAAGAGTAACTAATTCACAAACTTATCCAAAACCCCTCTTCTAAAGTTGGTGGTTTACAACCCTGTAGTTCCTAAAAACCATTTGTTCTTTGAAAAGTCTGATTTTGCTGAGTACAACTGTGTAAAATTCCAAAAGCAATATATAATTACTCAACACGACCCCCTCCCTTTCCTAAACAAGGGTATAATACCCCACTTCTCCTGTTCTGGGGGCTCAACCTCAATTTAGATGCATTAGCTCCTTGAGCCCGCTGTGACGGTTAGCGTAATAAAGTTGCCATTTCCTATAAGGGCCTCAGTGTTACAATCTCTCTGCCTTCCCACTACATATCTGTTGAACTTGCTGGGAAATGGAGAGTTTGGAAACCGTGTGTTCCACCTCCTTTGTCATTGAGATATGACCTCCAGGGCAATGGGAAGAACAATCTTGCCTGGCGCACAATGCATCTTTTGATCTGAAGGAGAGAGGCCCCTCCCGGTGCACTGAAGCTCGGATCACGAAAGCACAACAGGAACCCAAGAGGTGAGGAACTGACATAAGGATGACCACCTGACCTAAAGGACAGAAAGACCAGAAAGACCACCCAACGGAAAGGGTAAGAATAAAGACCTTGCATAGACCGCGAATAGATGGCAGAAGGAGAGCTTGATCACCTCCTGGAGCCAGGTAGTTATGTCCAGCTGAAGGAAAGGGCTGAAAGGCAGTGGAAGGAAACACTGTCTGAAGACGAACCCGTAGGCTTCTAGGATTAGGATGGAGAGTTGAAAAATGTGTTGTGTGATTGTGTGTATATGAGACGGAGGGAGGGAGGGCTCCGCATAAAGTTAGTCTGAATTGGGGGTGTACCAACCTGCCAATTGCTAAGAGGTATCTGAGATATCTTCATGAGGAGTATGACTGGAAGGGGACAAAACGGATGTTTTACATACCCCTCATTCTCTTATTTGTGTGTGTCTGTCGTTTTGAATCTGCTAAAAAGCTGGTTGAGTTATTATGCTTTGTTTGATGGGAAATGTCATCTTTTAAAAACTTGATTGGCGTGTGTTTCTTTATGTCATTTTATGTTTCCCTCCATTCCCATTGTGCAGTGTTTCCCCTGACCTGTTGGCACTGTTAAAACTTCTGCCTTTTGTTGTTAAGGTTCTAGAAAAATTGCCTGCTATGTATTTGAAGTGTTACCAGTTATCTTAAATTCTTTCCAGTGACCACGCCCCCTCTCTTCCTTAGCCTGGTTCTCCTTCATAAATTCTGAAGGAGCTCATTCTAATCCACCTGTAAAGAAAG
>NW_007052924.1:0-5487 GCF_000164805.1 Carlito syrichta
AAATTCCCCTTGCCGATTGTTTTCAGTGGTAGTTACATTCCAATGTGATGTGACTGATTGGCCCAGGCTGCAGTGGATTTGCTACATTGAACTCCACAGCAGCTGGAGGAAGACGTAGCTCTGGATGCTCTTTTCCATGTTACATTTCTCTGCTAATCTAGAGAAGGTATTGAGACAGAGGTCTTTAAAACTTCTGAGTTCTTTTGTGCTGAAGTGGTGATCAGGTTTATTGTGCAGTATCACAACCAGATGCTTGTCGTTGAGGAGGTACACCAAGTGGGATGTCCAGTCACCCAGGGGGACGAAGTCAGAAAACATCCTGTATAGATGCAGTAGACAGAGGGCCATGCTCTGCTTCACACTAACCATGATGTCTCTGGTCATGAGGAATTTGGGGATCTCCCTGGCAAAGGCCTTGGCCATGTCGCAGTTGCCCATGCTGGCAATGCAGTGCAGGGCCAAGCCCCTGAAGGTGGGCTTCCGGCTGGCCAGGTCGTTCTTGATGACATTGTTGATCAAGCAGATCAGCTCGCTGTTCGGTTTCAGCAGCACAGAGATGAACATGTAGCCCATCTGCTTCTTCATTTATCTGTTGGAACTCAGCAGGTTGACAGGCTCCATGTGTCCAAAGTCAATCTTGTGACCAAGGGGGAAGATGAAGACCAACTTGCAGACATATATATATATATATTTTTTTTTGCTGTAGTAATCAAGTGTCTTGTCACAGTTGTGCTTGTTGGAGATGAAGACCGCCAGGTCCTGCATCCCATCTTCCTTGGACATGGCTGGCATCTTTGGCACTGGGAGCACTCTTGGATGGAGGGGCCTGGGGAAAGGTGTGGACTCAATGCAGAAATGGAAAAGAAGGATGCTCATATTCTGAGTATGCCAAACACTGAACAAGAGATGCAATCTACCTGTGATGCTATGAAGAATGAAATTCTAAGCTTCTACAACATAATCAACATATTCTGGAAAAGTCTGAGCAAGCAGGTAAAGCCTATGCAAACTAGCCTCTCTGTACAATGCTTTGTAGGAAAAACAGAATGTAGAAATGGAAGAGAAAGATGCTCACACTCTGGGTATGAAAGAGTCTGAAGAAGTGCTGCAATCTGCCGGTGATGCTCTGAAGGAGGAATACTCAAAGCATCTCCAACATAAAAAAAATCTTCTGGAAATACCTGAGCAAGCAGGCCAAGGCCAGGCTCAACTGGCATCTCAGGACAAGGCTTTGGAGGAAAAACACAATGCAGAAATGGAATAGAAGGAGGCTCACTTTCCGGGTATGAAAAAGTCAGAGTGAGACCTGCAATCTGCCTGTGATGATCCGAATGGTGAAAATTCAAAGCTTCTACAACAAAATCAACATCTTCTGGAAAAGTCAGAGCAAGCAGGTCAAGCCCAGGCTGAACTGGCATCTCAGTACAGTACTTTGGAGGAAAAACACAATTTACAAATGAAATAGAAGGAAGCTCAAATTGTGGGTAAGAAAAGGCTGAACAAGTCACAATCAGCTTGTTGTGTGATGCTCTGAAGGATGAAATATCAAAGCTTCTACTACATAATCAACATAATCTGGAAAAGTCGGAACAAGCAGGCCAAGCCCAGGCCGAAGTTGCATCTCCATAAAATGCTTTTGAGGAGAAACACAAATCAGAAATGGAAGAGAAGGATGCTCACATTTAAAGCTATGAAAAATGCTGAAAAAGTACTGCAATCTACCTGTGATGTTTTGAAGGAGGAAAACTCAAAATTTCCACAACACAATCATCTCAGCACAATGCTTTGGAGGCAAATTTCAGTGCAGAAATGGAGGAGAAGGAGGCTCACAGTCTGTGTACACAAAAGGATGAACAAGAGCTGCAATCTGCTTGTGATACTCTAAAGGATGAAAACTCAAAACATCTACAACATAATCAACATCTTCTGAAAAGTCAGAGCAAGCAGGCCAAGCCAAGGCAAAGTGTCAGTCCTGCACAATGATTTAGGGAAAAAACACATCTCACAAATCTAAGAGTAGGATGAGCACATTCAGGGTATAAAAATGCTGAACAAGAGCTGAATTCTCCCTGTGATGTTCTGAAAGGTGAAAACTCAAGGCTTCTACAACATACGGAACTCTTCTGGTAACATCTGAGCAAGCAGGCCAAGCCCACACTGAACTGGCATCTCATTACAATGCTTTGTGGAAAAACACAACGCAGAAATGGTACAGAAGGAGGCTCACACTGTGGGTACGAAAAAGGCTGGAGTCTTAAGGCAGGTTTGAAAGCTCCAGCAAGGTGGCACAAGGTGCTTCTTTATCAGGTCAAAAGTCAAGCAACTGTGTGCGCTAGCCCCTTGAGGGGACTTCTGTGTGCCGCTCCGCCTCTTCTCCCTGGGGCCTCTATGCTGTGTCCAGGGTTCAGCCCCACCTGTCTCCTCCTTGCGCCTGCTGAGGACTCGATGTCTCTCCCAAATCTGACCTCTCCCAAGCCTCTCTATGTCTTTTGTCATCAGAAGCATACTTGGTGGATTATGCCTTTGCACGTAGATAAGCGTGCCTTCAGGAAAGTTCAAGCAGGCCCATTGTCCCCTTTTAGTTGTTAATGACTGGGTTACAGCTTGAGCTCACTGGCAATTTTTGCAGCAATAGTTTAGAATGCTGCAGATGTCCTGAATATGCACTTAAAATGGACTCCGTTGACAGACAGTCTTGTAAGTCTGCCGACTTCCATATCCCATTGGACCAGGTTCAGAGCATGCACGTCGAAGTGGATGCAAAAGAGCCAAAAGCACTCTTTCTGCAGGTAGTTGCAGTTATTGGCATCCAGCACTTTGTGGATTTCAAACATGTCCCAGGGGTCCATGAAACTAGTGATTTTTTTTTGATGGGACTGTACATATTTTACTTCCCTAATGACCTATTATAACATTTATCGACAACAAAGAATAGTCTTCTTCACATTCAGCCAAACTCTTGATGCACCTTAAGTCTATTTCTCATGGAGTCCAGTGAGCAAAACAAATCATCTTCATCATCTTAAACCTGGCAGTAGCTATAATCTCCTCTTGCTCACAGCAAAGGAATCACAGAATTTGGCCTCCAGTTTTAAGAAAATTTGCACTGTATTCATTTGGTATCTGTTCTAGTTAGGCTCAATTCAGAAGCACAGCTTAGATGAAGCTTTAAGGCTCTCAAAGATTATGAAACTCTTGGGATTGTTTATCATTTCTCATATCCTTGACCCCTGCTGTGACACTAAATGAAGAGTCCAAACATGTAAGACACAAAATAAACTCATTCTCCGTGATCTCAGTTTCTTTCAAGAATCCCCTCAAGATACCCTATGAGACCTTGTGACTCCCAGGACCAGCTGTGATATTGCTGGTTTAGACCAACAATAAACACTCCCACTAGTTCCCAGTTCTTTTTTTTTTCTATGTCTAACCTGTGCTAGATTCAAAGAGTGTCAGGGTAAAGTCTAAGTAAAAATGGCCACGCTGAGGCAAAAAGACTACGCCAAACAAGTTTACTCTAGGATTCTTTTTTTTTTTTTGAGTTGGAGTCTCACTCTGTCACCCAGACTGGAGTGCAGTGACCACTCCCGGCCACCGCAGCCTCGACCTGCTGGGCTCCAGCGATACTTCCGCCTCAGCCTTCCAAGTAGCTGGAACTATAGGCACGCGCTACCATGCCCGGCTAATTTTTTGATTTTTATTATAGAGATGAGGGCTCACCAAGTTGCCCAGGCGGGTCTCGAACCCGCAGGCTCAGGCAATCCACTCACTTCAGCCTTCCAAAGCGTGGGATTACAGGCTGAGCCACCGAGCCCAGCTACTCTAGGATTCAATAGGTACCTTCTTTCACTTATGAAATAGGATTGCCAGATCTAGTACTACAATGACAACAGAAAGCCCAATTAAATTTGGATTTCAGATAAACAATGGATCCTGGTTTTAGTGAATGTCCAAAATGGGGAGGATTTCACTAAAAAACAATTCATATTTATACTTTAAAAGCATATACTTATTGCTTACCTGAAACTGAAATATATTTATTTATTTATTTATTTTCATTAATCAGTATTTTTTATTGTGGTTTTGTGGGGTACAGTTAAGGGTTAGGTGTACAATTACGTTTCATTCAGGCACCCTGTTGATAAGAGGTGTTTTCCCATCCCCCGACAGATATTTGCTACTGTTAATTCCATCCCCCTCCCCCCCATAGTTTCCCAGTACCGTCAGTCATTTTCTTATAGTGTTGCATTGGATGTTCAAGGTCCATTATATGAGTGAGAACATGTGATATTCGGATCTTTGTTTCTGTGAGAGCTCACTCAGTATTATAGACTCTAGTTCCATCCAGGTTGCAGCGAAATTCATGATTTTGTTCTTTTTTATGGCTGCGTAGTATTCCATCATGTATATGTACCACATTTTTTTAATCCCAGTCCTCTTTTGATGGGCAACATGGGTTGTTTCCAGGTTCTTGCTATTGTGAACAACGCTGCGATAAACATACGTGTGCAGGTATCTTTTTTATAGAGTGATTTGTGTTCTTCAGGGTATATTCCCAGTAGGGGGATTGCAGGGTCATATGGAAGGTCAATTTTTAGAGCTTTTAGGAATCGCCACACTGCTTTCCACAGAGGTTGCACTAGTTTACACTCCCACCAACAGTGTAGAAGTGTTCCCTTTTCACCACACCCTCTCCAGCAGCTGTTATTTTTTGAGTTGTTGATAATTGCCATTCTGACTGGAGTTAGGTGGTATCTCAGTGTGGTTTGATTTGCATCTCCCTGATGATTAGTGAGGTTGAGCATTTCTTCATGTGTTTGTTGGCTGCTCGAATGTTTTCTTTTGTGAAGTGTCTGTTCATATCTTTTGCCCATTTTATAATGGGGTTGTTTGTTTTCTTCTTTTCAGTACGTTTCAGTTCCTTGTAGATCCAGGATGTTAAGCCTTTGTCAGACCTAGAGTTGGCAAATACTTTTTCCCAGTCTGTAGGCTGTCTCCCTGCTCTCTTGATGGTTTCTTTGGCTTTGCAGAAGCTTGTCAGGTTAATAAGCTCCCATTTGTCTATCTTCTCTCTTAAGTCCTGTGGGTATCAGGTTTTGCCAGTTCCGATTTCCATGAGAGTATTTCCTTCTTTTTCTAAGGTTCTTATGGTTTGAGGTTTTACATTTAGGTCTCTGATCCATTTGGAATTAACCTTTGTGCATGGGGATAGATAGGGGTCCTGTTTCAATCTTCTGCATGTGGTCAGCCAATTTTCCCAGCACCATTTACTGAATAGGTTCTCCTCTCCCCATTGGTAGGTGGTGGGGGCTTTTGTCGAAGATGAGTTGGATGAGAAATTGAGGTTTTGCTTCTGGATTCTCAATTCTGTTCCATTGATCTATATGCCTGTTCCTGTACTAATACCAAGCTGTTTTGATGATTGTTTCTTTATAGTAAGTTTGAAATCTGGGTATTTGTGATACCACCTGCTTTATTTTTTTTTTG
>NW_007052925.1:0-781 GCF_000164805.1 Carlito syrichta
CGTCGAGGCTGCGGTGGCCAGGAGTGGCCACTGCACTCCAGTCTGGGTGACAGAGTGAAACTCCAACTCAAATAAATAAATAAATAAATAAATAAATAAATAAATAAATAAATCTAAAGGAGAAAATGATAAAAATCAGTGCAGGAATTAATGCAACTGAAGTCAGGAAATCAATAGTTTATCAAGATATAAATCTTTCCCAACTTGATCTTTAATTTCAGCACAATCCCAAATAATCTCAGCAAGTTATTGTATGGATATCAGCACACTGACTCCAAAGTTTATACGGAGAGGAGAATGACACAGAACAGCCAATTCAGTGTTGAAGGAGAAGAACAAAGTTGAAGGAATAACACTATCAAACTTCAAGATTTAACTATAAAGCTGTAGTAATCAAAACTGTAATATTGGTGAATGAATAGATATGTAAATCAGCAGAACAGAATAGATGCGCATAAATGTAATCAACTGATCTTTGATAAAGGAGCAAAGATAGTGCAAAGGAGCAGAAAATGGTGCTGGAAAACTGAACATCCATCTGCAGAAATTAAATAAATTTAGGCATAGACTCTATAGCTGTCCCATAAAATAGCTCAAAATGGATCATCTAGCTAAATGTAAAAGAAAAAATTATGAAACTCCTAAAAGATAACATAGAAGAAAATCTAGATGACCTTGCATATGGCAATGACTTTGTAAAAACAACACCAAGACTGTAATCTATGAAGAAAATAATTGCCAAGCAGACTTCATTAAAGTAAAGACTTTTGCTCATGAAAGT
>NW_007052926.1:0-802 GCF_000164805.1 Carlito syrichta
GGTAGTACAGGCTCAAGTCTAGGATAATTTAGTTTGAGAGTTAAATTATGAAACAGATGTTAAAACATTTACAAACCTCAGTGAGTTTTTTTTAATTGACAGTCCAGTCATTTTGAGAATTTAAGCTGCACTTTATTGTCATAGATTTTCCTTGAGTCATAATAATTTAGTTTGTATATAGAAGGTAATTCCAGCTCTGTATCATTACAAAACAAAATATTAAATGAAACTCAAATTGCTTCTTTTCTTCATGCTGCATCAAAGTCTTTTTGTTCCTTTTGCATGGACTTTCAGTTCTTTACAAGAATAAAAAATACACTCCTTTTCCTCAGAACTTCCCTTCTCAGCAACCACTAAGTTTGCATTATATGATGGTAATTGATGGGTAACAATATAATCAAATGTGTTTATGATATCCATTCTTTATTTAACTTTATTCTTAATTCATAGAGGAAATTATGATATCAAGGTACTTCCCTTAAGAGTTCTTAAAGTGTTTCATTCCACTAACTATTGTTTTGTGACTTCTGTTTTCATTGCCTAGAAGCACTGGGAGAAATGAGGAAACTGATCTCATTTGTTTTAATCTCTCAGTGGCCAACTATTATTTTCCTGAAGCCTGGGCACGGGTTTTGTTTCAGGGCTTTGTAGACTGCCTCCTTGTTTTAAGCACAGACCATGCTGACCTTGGACTGCAACAGAGGGCAGAAACCATGAGGAGTGCCCCACACTGTGACTTTTATTTCAATTGTTTTTAGATGTTCTCACTTGGCTCAAATCTGGCTTCCCAGAACACAATCTT
>NW_007052927.1:0-763 GCF_000164805.1 Carlito syrichta
CCAAAGATTTGATTAATTATAAAGTTTGAAGTGAAATTCAGATAGTGCCATTGTGACATAGAACATTTATTTTATCATTTAGTTTAGACAAATAATACAAAGCCTTTTATTTTCTGCAGGTCTTTACAGAGGAAAATGGAGACCAGATCCCAGATTTTAAAAGAAGAGAATTTGTTATAAAACTCACCACCTACCGTGCATGATTCCTAAGCTGGTTCTGGAAGTGCAATGCCCGAGAAATAGGTGTTGGTCCATGTTTCCATCTGCCTCCGAAATAAAAGCGTGTCTTACTGTAGTCTGCCCCAAATCAGGAACATTGTACCCCAGAATAGCATGAGACACTAGTATAAGGAGTCCTTACAATTGGAGAGTGGGGCAGAGAAGTTATCACTTTATCTACCTGGAAAGGTAGAGTGAAAATTGAAACTCAGTGCATATGTCCAGAACTCAAGTACACTTAAAAGCTGCATCATCAGCTGGGCTCAGTGGCTCAGCCTGCAATCCCACGCCTTTCGGAGGCTGAGTTGAATGGATTGCCTGAGCCCATGGGTTCGAGACCCGCCTGGGCAGTGAGACCTCATCTCTACAATAAATCAAAAAATCAGCTGGGTGTGGTAGCGCATGCCTGTAATCCTCGCTATTTGGAAGGCTGAGGTGGAAGGATCGCTGGAGCCCAGCAGGTTGAGGCTGTGGTGGCCGGGAGCGGCCACTGCACTCCAGTCTGGGTGACAGAGTGAGACTCCAATTCAAAAAAAAAAAAATC
>NW_007052928.1:0-1355 GCF_000164805.1 Carlito syrichta
CCCGGCACCTTGCTGGATGTGTGAGCAGTGCAGGTAGAAGTCCGGGGCTGTCTCTCCTTGATCGGGGCTGCAGAGGCTTGCATGTGATGCCTAAAGAAGAAAAGCTGTCACTTTCACTCATACCTTCCTTCTCCATGAGTGCTCTCCTGGGCCCCTTCTAGTAGTGTCAAGCACTTGGATGAGAACATATTCCCATGGGACTGTCCAATAAACCTCTGCTTGTGTTTTCAGGTCAACCCTGAAAGCTCTGTGTCTGCTTCTCCATATACATTTCTTTGCTGAGAATGGCAAATGTGCAATGTCTTCAGTAGGCCATCACGGTCCTCCCACTTCCAGGCATCTTTTTCATACAATACTTTCTTTCATTTTGAATCGGAGACCAGTATTGAAATTGCCGGATTGAATGGTATTTCTATTTTTCATTCTTGGAAAAACTCCGTACTGTTTTCCTCAGAGGTTGAAATGACCTATATTACCAGCAGTGTATAAGAATTCCCTTGTCTCTGAATTCTCACCAACGTCTTTTACTTATTACATTTAAATTTCAGCCATTCTGAAAGGTGTAAGATGATATCTTATCGTGGCTCTAACTTGAATTTCTCTGATAATTAGTAATATGAGCAACTAAAACATATTTGGTAACAACTCATGTTTTCTGTTTATGCTTTTAGCCCACTTTTTTAATAGGGTTGTTTTTTCTTCTCGGTTGATTGAGTCCTTGTAGATTCTAGATATTAGTATTTTGTCAAATGCATAGTTTACAAATATTCCCCAGAGGTTGGGAACCCAAATACAGTCTGGGAAGTCTCACTGAGTTGAAGTGGAAATCAAAGGAGGCGGTTTCAAGTTGTGGAGCAGAGTTTTATAAAAAAGAAAAGTTATGCAAAAACTCCCAAACACAAAAATCCATAAATCTGAATAGGTGTCTCCTTTAGGCTAGTCTAGATGTTTGGCCCCTCTTGTGTAAAGTAAAAGTACAAAAGTTATAAAGAATAAAGCACGAGTTGTAAGATTAAGAACTCCCATCGCTCACAGAGGGTTAGAAAAATGGTTAAGAATATTTGTGAACTTTGAAATCAAAAAAAATAAAAAGACTCCTTTGTGTTCATCTAGGACATACAACGGAGAAGTCTGAAGGACAAATTATTTGCAAATAGAAGGTCATCAAAGAGTAGTCATATAAAAAAATTTTAAAGAGTGCTAAAAAGGATTAGACTAATTTGAAATTAGCTTTAAAAAAGCTAAACATTCTTAAAATAAAGGTATTAGAACCTAGACACTCAACAAAGTAACACTAAAAATATGGAATATCTGAATTAAAAAAGTGGCTCATAATAAACAAAAATCAGTGAATG
>NW_007052929.1:0-1470 GCF_000164805.1 Carlito syrichta
ACAATCTGTGAACATGAGATACCTTTTCATTTTTTATGCTTTCTTCAATTTTATTAATTAATTAATTTATTTGGGTAAAAAAATGTCACTCTGTTACCCAGGCAAGTGCAGTGGTATGATCATGGCTCACTAAAGCCTTAATATTTTGGGCTCAGGTGATCCTTCTGCCTCAGTCCCCTAAGTCGATGGGACTACAGTCCAGTGCCACCATGTCCAGCTAAATTTATTTATTTTTTGTAGGCATAATGTTTTGTTATGTTGCCTTTGTTGGTCTCAACTCCAGTGTTCAAGCAATCCTACTGCCTTAGCTTTCCAAATTCTGGGATTACAGGTGTGAGCCACCGTACCTGGTCCTCAATTTATTTATTTATTTTTAATTTTAATTTCAATTTTTTGAGTTGGAGTCTCACCCTGTCACCCAGATTGGAGTGCAGTGGCCACTCCTGGCCACCGCAGCCTCGACCTGTGGGGCTCCAGCGATCCTTCCGCCTCAGTCATCCAAGTAGCTGGAATTAGAGGCGCGCACGACCATGCCCGGCTCATTTTTGATTTATTGTAGAGATGAGGTCTCGCCAAGTTGCCCAGGCGGGTCTCGAACCTGCAGGCTCAGGCAATCCACTCACCTCAGCCTCCCAAAGGCACGGGATTACAGGCTGAGCCACCGAGCCTGGCTTCAATTTATTTTTTAATCAATATTTTGTAGTGTTTATTATAAAGATTTTTCACTATCTTGGTTAAATTATTACTGGAGTTTTTGGGTAACTATTGCAAATTAGATTTTTATTTTAACTTTTTTCTAGCTATTTTGCTATTGGTGTGTAGAAATTCTTATGATTTTTGTATGTTGAGCATATATCCTGCAACTTTACTAAATTTATCAGTTAGAATAGATTTTTGGTGGAGTCTTTAGATTTTTTGCCACATATAATATTACGTTGGCCTGGCACAGTTGCTCACTCCTGTAAACCAGCACATTTTGATCAAGGAAAATTAGGCAGACATAGTAGCATGCACCTGTAGTTCTAGCTCTTTGAAATGCTGAGGTGGGAGAATTGCTTGAGCACAGAAGTTCATTGTTACAGTGAGCTATGATCACAACACTTCACCTCAAGCTGGGGCAGCAGAGTGAGATCCAGTCTTACAAAAAAAAAAGAAAAAGAAAATAAAAGAAAGAAAGGAAGGAAGAAAGAAATTATTTAAAAATAAAGACAGTTTTATTTCCTTTCCAATTTGGATGCTTTTTAAAAAAATTCTCTAGCTTGATTTCTCTGAATGGAAATATCACTACTACATTTAAGAAAAGTGTTACAAGTTGGCATATTTGTATTTTCCAGGTTTTAGATAAAAAGACTTTCAAATCTCCCCATTTTATATAATGATATTTTGTCATTAATAGGCTTAAAAGTTTTAAGGTATGTTTCTTCTAGGACTAATTTGTTGAGAGTTTTTATTATGAATAGTTCCTGAATG
>NW_007052930.1:0-910 GCF_000164805.1 Carlito syrichta
CCGGCATTTTTTTATTTTTATTGTAGAGATGAGGTCTCGCCTGCCCAGGCAGGTCTCGAACCCGTGGGCTCAGGCAGTCCACTCACCTCAGCCTCCCAAAGGTGCGGGATTACAGGCTGAGCCACCGAGTCCGGCATCACATGATTTTTTAAAGAATACTTTTTATTGTTATCTACTGGTCAATTATGTAAAATCGAAATGCATGCATTTACTTTTTTTTTCTTTTTTTTGAGTTAGAGTCTCAGTCCATCACCCTCCCCTAGCAGGTTCCCTTAACTGCCAATCCCACTCCCCTCCCCAGACAGTTTCCCATTATTCCCAAAAACTTTCTCATATTATTATGTGAAAGGTACCTGTAGAAACCTAGAAGAAAGTTAGCTTATTATTAGCTTTTTTTTTTTTTTTACCTCAGTGTAACGATTTGCAAGCATTCAGACATTCGACTCCAGGACAAACAGCAGCCTATCCCATCCCCCATAGGCATATCTCTTTCAGATGCAGCCTCAGGACAACCCAAATGACCACCCACCTTTGGTCAAGGAATTTGTGAATTGTAAATGTCTAACAAGTCTCTTACAGGAAATCCCCCTCAGGTTAAGCTAATCAGCCCTCTGTGAACTTCCTGACACAGAAAGCCCCACCATGGCAGCAATCATGTGACTAACCCACCCATCTGCCTGCTCTCCATCATCTGACATCATCAGTACCTGCACTTGCTTGCCCTTTTGTGATGACATGGAGGCAGACCACCACCCAATCACCCTAATGATCTTCCCCCATCAAAGGGGAATGGTTCGAAGGACACAACCACAAGCAACCAGGGGACATTGCCTTGCTAGAGTCTGGCGTGACATGTGCTCTTTGAGTCATGGCTGTCGCCATGCTTCCTGGCTTTGGTCCCCCTCCCCCA
>NW_007052931.1:0-846 GCF_000164805.1 Carlito syrichta
TAAAGTATGGATGGGGGAGGGCAGGACTGTAAGAAGTCACAAAATGCTTTTTTAAAAAAGGTTTTATTCTGAGTAAATGCTTAGAGAGACTAACTTCGTAGCAATAAGAATACAAAGTGCATAAAAGCTAGCCATGTTGGTGTAAATAATCTTACTACCATTAAAAAAATTTGATAGGAAAAGACATCTAAAAAATTTGATAGGAAAAGACATCTAAAAGTGCATAAAAGCTAGCCACAATGGTATGAATAATCTTACCATCATAAAAAAAATTTGCTGGTGAAAGAGAAGTGTCAGAATTTCTTGAACAGGAGGTACAGAGGGGATAGAGAAAACACTATTTTGTAATAAAACCCCAGAAAGTTGGACAAAATCTTCTTTCATGATGAAATGTAAAAGATAATTTTTGAAGTGTTAAAAGGTAGGAACCATCTCCCCACAGGAAGATCAGAAGCTCTAAAAAATGGTGATGTTATAAATTTAATAAAAAGAAAGATTAGAGGAAAATGTTTGCAAAGAACATATCTGACAAAGGTCTTATGTTATGGATTATATAAACAACTCACAACTAAACAGTGTGTACACATATTCTCTCTCTCTCTCTCTCTCTCTCTCTCTCTCTCTCTTTCTCTCTTTCCAGTTAGAAAAAGGGCAAAATACAGAAAAGACATTTCATCAAAGAGGAGATATGGATGACAAACATGTGAAAAGATATTCTATGTGAAAAGATGTTCAATACCTTTAGCTGTTAGGAAAATGAAAACTAGAACTACAATTAGAAATCATGACATACCTTTCAGAACAACAACAACTAAAAGACAGTGACAAAACTAAGCACTGGTGAGG
>NW_007052932.1:0-626 GCF_000164805.1 Carlito syrichta
GTATCTTTTTTATAGAGTGATTTAAGGTCTTCAGGGTATGTTCCCAGTAGGGGGATTGCGGGGTCATATGGAAGGTCGATTTTTAGAGCTTTTAGGAATCGCCACACTGCTTTCCACAGAGGTTGCACTCGTTTACACTCCCACCAACAGTGTAGAAGTGTTCGCTTTTCACCATACCCTTTCCAGTAGCTGTTATTTTTTGAGTTATTGATAATTGCCATTCTGAGTAGAGTTAATCCTTGCTTTTAAATAGGATGTTTCACACAATATAAACTAAATAAATAACATATGATGATATACAGTTATATGCCAAGTGAGCCCTCATTGAAAAATTGTTTTCCCAGTTTTTTTATCATAGGTTCATATGTACAATCTCTTTTTTAAAATTTTGAGTTGGAGTCTCACTCTGTCGCTCAGGCTGGAGTGCAGTGGCACGCTCTCGGCCATTGCAGCCTTGACCTGCTGGGGGCTCAGATGATCCTTCTGCCTCAGCCTTCCAAGTAGCTGGAACTACAGGCACGTGCCACCATGCCTGGCTAATTTTCTGATTTATTGTAGGGATGAGGTCTCACCAAGTTACCCAGGCTGGTCTCAAACCCGTGGGGTTCAGGCAATCCTCTCACTTC
>NW_007052933.1:0-1104 GCF_000164805.1 Carlito syrichta
AATCTGCTTGTCATTCCTACTTGGTCCTGAGAGCAACACCACAAAAGGGCATCAACATGCTAATCATTCCTACTCGGTTCTATTCCAACAGAAGCTGCAGTGACACTGGGTCCTGTCCGGTGCAGAAGGCATCATTTACATGCTTCTGTATCATAGTTTTTCTTTGGAGTAGGAGTCTCACTCTGTCATCCAGACTGCATTGTAGTGGCACGCTCCAGGTCACCGCAGCCTCGACCTGCTGGGCTCTGGCGATTCTTCCACCTCAGTCTTCCAAGTAGCTGGAGTTACAGGCGTGAGCCACCACGGCCAGCTAATTTTTGATTTATTGTAGAGATGAAGTTTTACCAAGTGTCGGGGTGGGTCTCGAACCCGTGGGCTCAGGCAATCCACTCGCCTCGGCCTCCCAAAATGCTGGGATCACGGTCTCAGTCACCGAGCCCGTCCTACAAAAAAAATTTTTTTTGCATATAATTTAAAAAACGGATCTGTCTTTATAATTTTATGTTATTAAACAGACCACTCAATATCATTATTTTCTTTTATTTTTGGAGACAGAGTCACCCTCTGTCATGCGGGCTGGAGTGCAATGGAACGATCGGAGCTCACCACAGCATCCATCTCCTAATCACAGATACTCCTTCCCCCTTAGCCTCTCCAGCGGCTGGGACCATGGCGTGTTCCACCCATAACTGCCTGATGTTTTAAATTTTTTGTGGTGTTGAGATCTGTGTATTTTAACCAACCTGATCTCCTGAGCTTAAGTGATCCTACTGCCTCAGCCTCCTAAAGTGCTGGTATGACAGGCACAATCTCTCCGTGTCTGGCCTTTATTTCCATGAATTTAAGAGGTGTAAATAGTCTGTGTTCTGTGCTTCAGTCGTACCTACCAACTCCACGTGTGCCCATGGTACCCAACAGGTAATTTTTTATCCCTCTACCCTTTCTGTTCTCCCTTTCTGAGTCTCCAGCGTTCCTTATAACATTTTCTGTGTCTTGGGGATTTTTTTTTTTTTGGAACCTAGTTTCACCGCTTGAGAGGATTCTTCATTTATCTCCCATGTATAAGTGATAGCATGTGATGTTGGTTTTTCCGTTCCCGAGTTA
>NW_007052934.1:0-705 GCF_000164805.1 Carlito syrichta
CGACCTTAGATGAGTCACTGAACTCAAACCTAGAGATAATGTCAGAATGTCTCCCGCTTGTGAGACGATCACTGATCCTTAACTACCCTCTCATGGCCGTAGTGGTGATGCGTGTGCTGGTGTAGTTAGCAGCTGATGGGAGGCAGGAGTTGGTTCACATGTTCTGGCTTCATGGCAACTGTTTCTTGGCCATACCCAATGCATATATGCTAAGCCTTGGGACCCACGTACATTTGCATGATGGGCTGAACCACTGTGGGTTTCCTCTCTTACAAAACCTAGAATATGGAGCTTGGCTGACAGCCTTGAAACATGCATGCCAGAAACGATGTCAAGATGGTGGGGTTGGCACACCTACTGCATACAGCAGGAGGAACATGCTACCTCCTTTGCTTACAAAAGTATTCAGTCAGTTTATTGACCACCTGAGAATCAATGGGGAGAAAGGGGGTGTCACTTGGGACCCAGGGTTGTCTCAAATGTGCTGGTTGTCTCAAATGTGCTTTCTTCAAATGTGAGACTCTTCTTATCTAGTGTGTATATAAAGTCAGACAAACTCGAGTTTTATTTTTATAGATGAATAAACTGTATCTAGGTGGCAAATTTAACTTCATATAAGTAAAATTGAAAGCTTTAGCATACAGTATATCTGTATCATATATAATACAGATCATTCCACATGTGACATATTTTCATTTTTTGTTT
>NW_007052935.1:0-361 GCF_000164805.1 Carlito syrichta
GGTGGTATGGTTTCTGTCTCCTGAATAGATCCTTACTGATACAAGGGATTAAGACTTGAGAAGTCAAAGGAGGAAGTGATTTATTCTGACAATGAGGATAGAGTACAATGACTTCAACCAGACTTTGAAAGTTGACTTGGATTTTGATAGATAGAGAATGTGAGTAAAATATGAATTTCAGGAGACACTGAGTATGGTGACCAGGTTGCAGTGCAGGATTTATCAAGGAGTGCCCTCAAGGGACACAAAGGCCTAACCAGTGTGGATTTTGGTGGCATAGCATGAACCCAAGCTTTTTCTCTGGGCAATGAAGAACTATCAAATGTGTCTGAGGAGGAGCAGAACAGGATTGAATGTGTCA
>NW_007052936.1:0-1824 GCF_000164805.1 Carlito syrichta
CGACACAGACTATGACACAACAGTAGGATATTTAAATAATCTGTTTTCAAACAGAGTTATTATACAGACAGAAAATTCATAATGCAATAAGGAGACATTGGACTTGAACTGATTTTGACCAAATGAACCTAACAAACACATAGAGAGTATTCCATCCAATAGTAACAGAATACACAATCTTCTCAAGGGTACAAGAAAGATACATCATGTGTTTGACCCCAAAAATAGTTTTAACAATAAAGAAATTATATCAACTCATTTCTGACTACATTGATATTACAAAATTATTAACAGGAGGAATAATGGAAAAATTAACAAATACGTGGAAATTAATCAATGTGCTTTTAGAACAACTATTGGGTCAAGTAAATTTGGGAGGCCAAGGTGACAGGATTGCCTGAGCCCATGAATCAAGAACAGCCTGGGCAACTTTGTGAGACCTCATCTCTACAATAAATAAAAAAGTTAGCCAGGTTTGGTAGCGCACACCTGTAGTTGCAGCTACTTGGAGGCTGAGAGAGAAGGAGCTTGCCACTGCACTCCAGTTGAGGTGACAGAGTAAGACTCCAACTCAAAAAAAGGAGAAGAAATTAAGAGGAAACTTTTAAAAAAAACCTCGAGGCAAATGCAAATAAAAACACAACACACCAAAATGTATGGGATGCTACAGAACAATTTAAGAGGAAAATTCATAGTATTAAGTGCTTACATAAAGAAAAAATAAATATCCCAAAAAGGCAACCTAACATTATAACTTATGGAACTAGTAAAAGAACAATCTAGGGTCATTCTTAGGTATATGTGAGAGATTGGTTCCAGGACTCCCTGCATACATCAAAATCTGCATGTACTTGAGTCCTGCACTCAGACCTGTGAAACACACATATACAAAAGTCAGCCTACATATACACAGATTTCCCACAAATACTGTATTTAAAAAAAAATCTGTGTCTGGGAAAACCGGCTGACCACTTGCAGAAGATTAAAACAAGATTCATACCTAACTCAATATGCAAAAATCAATTCAAAATGGATCAAAGTCCTAAATGCAAAACCTCAAACTATAAGAACCATAGAAAATGCAGGAGACACCCTTATGGAAATTGGAACTGGCAACTAATTCCTGATCACAACCTCAAGTGTCACTGTCATAAGAGATAAGATAGATAAGTGGGACCTCATCAAACTGACAAGCTTCTGCAAAGTCAAAGAAACCATTGAGAAAGCAGAGAGACAGCCCACAGATTGGGTAAACATATTTGCCAACTGTATATCTGACAAAGGTCTAACATCTAGGATCTAAAAGGAACACAAACGTGCTGAAAAGAACAAAATAAACAACCCCATTACAAAGTGGACAAAATATATAAATAGACACTTCTAAAAAAAAAAGACATATGAGCAAGCAAGAGATATATGGTAAAATATTCAGACTCACTAGTCATCAAAGAAATGCAAATTAAAACCACACTGAGATACTACCTAACTCCAGTCAGGATGGCCATCATTGATAACTCAAAAAAACACAACAGATGCTAAAGAGGATGCAGGGAAAAGGGAATATGTCTACACTGTTGGTGGGAGTGTAAACTAGTACAACCCTCTGTGGAAAACAGTTTTGTGATTCCTAAAATATCTAAAAATTAACCTCCCATATGACCCTGCAATCCCACTACTGAGAGTATATCTGGAGGAACTTAAATCACTTTATGAAAAAATATCTGCACACATATGTTTATTGCAGCATTATTCACAATAACAAAAACATGGGACCAACCAACCATGCTGCCCATGAAAGAGGACTGGATAAAAATGTGGTGCATT
>NW_007052937.1:0-833 GCF_000164805.1 Carlito syrichta
TCTCTGGGATGCCTTAAAAGCTGTAATAAGAGGGGAATTTATATCCCTACAAACACATATGAGGAAAACGGAAGGAACAGAAATTGACAACCTAACAAGCCACCTAAAGAAGCTGGAAAACCAAGACCACAAAAACCCTAATTTCAGCAGAAGAATCCAGATCACCAAAATAAAAGCCCAAATCCAGGACATAGAAGACAAAAAGATAATACAAAAAATCAATGAAACAAAAAGCTGGTTCTTCGAAAGGGAAAACAAGATTGATGGTCCTCTAGCTAGACTGACCAAGAAAAAACGAGAAAAAAACCAAATAAGCATAATCAGAAACACAAAAAATGAAGTCACATCTGACCCTGAAGAAATACAAAAGATCATTAGAGACTACTACGTACACTTGTATGGAAACAAACTTGAAAACCAGAAGGAAATGGAGTATTTTCTGACATCACACAACCTACCTAGGTTGGAACAAGAAGAAATTGAGACCCTAAATAGACCAATAACAATCAAGGAAATCGACCACGTAATAAGAAAACTTCCTACAAAAAAAAGCCCTGGTCCAGATGGCTTTCCAGCAGAATTCTACAAGACATTTAAGGAGGAGCTGATACCAATCCTACTGACGGTATTCCAGGCGATTGAAAAAGATGGAACTCTCCCCAAATCATTTTACGAAGCCAACATCACATTGATACCCAAGCCAGGTAAAGATCCAACAAAGAAAGAGAACTACAGGCCAATATCTTTGATGAACATAGATGCTAAAATTCTCAACAAAATCCTAGCAAACCGGATTCAGCAATACATCTCAAAATCATCCACCATGACCAAGT
>NW_007052938.1:0-583 GCF_000164805.1 Carlito syrichta
AAAATCAGCCTGGCATGGTAGCGCATGTCTGTGAAAACGGCTTCTTGGCAGGCTGAGGCGGCAGGGTCGCCGGAGCCCAGCAGGCCAGAGCTGCGGTGGCCGGAAGCCGCCACTGCACTGCGGTCTGGGCGACAGAGTGAGACTCTAACTCAGAAAAAAACAAAACAAAAGTGGTCGAAGTTGACTTTTCCCTCAGTTGCTTGGTTTCGTGTGTGTGTGTGTGTGTGTGTGTGTGTGTGTGTGTGTGTGTTTCTGAAATCCTGTGATCTTAAGCTCGGGGGTTTCCGGAAGCCCAGGTGGGAGCACCAAGTGGGGGGCGGGGTGCGGGGCGGCCAGGGGCTTGATTTGGGCGGAGAATGGGGATTGCATTGAGGGAGGTTTTGCAAGGGACTGGCTCTGCCGCGCCCTGAGATTCGGCGGACTCCGTCCTCCCGCTGGGGTCATCTGTGGCTGCGACCCGCGCAGGACGCCCTAGGCCTGCCTGGAGTGCGCGGGGCCAGGGGCTGTCCGGGTGTCCGTGGGAGGGGCGCCCATTCGTTCTGAGGCGGCCGGACAGAGAGTCCTCTCTCGGCCTTTCCGCTCG
>NW_007052939.1:0-828 GCF_000164805.1 Carlito syrichta
ATAAGTTCATCAATTTGTTGTGTTCAATCAGTTGTGTTCAGGCCAAGGTGCAAGGTACAGTGAAGTTTGAACAGCTATTTACTGAACTGGAATGATGGCCTTAATACTTAACTATAGAACCTTGTTAGCTATTAATGATGAGTGTTTCATTGCCTTAAATGGTGGACAGCCCATGACTTGGAAAACCAGAATTGAAAGTCAAATTTGCAAAGTATAAATTAACTTCAGATAAAACTAAATGGAGTAATATACATAAAAATTGCTGTAATCTGTGCCAGGTAGTAGCAAGCTATTTCAATCTACCCTGTACAAATGTGGAGATGGGGTGAATCAATGTCAAAGAGAATCAAAGCAACAAAGGTATACACTTTCTCTTCTTCTTTCTGACCAGTCTTATTCCACCTATGGTTTTAAAACCCTTTTCCCTTTTTGTAAAATTATGTACTAAAAAGTGAACAATTTAAAAGCCAATTCAAAAGTGAACAAACATAATTTAGCAGATTAGAGCTCTACAACATCTTATTAAAGGGGCTTATGAAATGTGCCTTTGTGTGAGGAAGAGAGTGGCTCAAATGTAGAAGTCACATACCCACTGTCCTATACAGTGGGTATAATGGGCCATTTACTGAGATGAGACCTCTTGGAAGCTTCTAGCTCAGTCTTGGTCACTCATTCACCAGAATTTTCCCATGTCTCTGCATCTGGCTCTGGCTTCTGCCAGCTCTGTTCAGTCCTTGCTTCCTCAACTGCTAGGACTTGCATAGATGCTCTTGATTTGGGGGTTCATGAAACTGTTTCCTCATGATGGCGCTGTTGCTCAAGACGAAT
>NW_007052940.1:0-822 GCF_000164805.1 Carlito syrichta
GGGGAGGGATTAGATTGGAAGTGGAGAGATACTGCAAATGGAGGGAGGGACATAACCCATCAACCAGGGACCATGTATAATCAATGTTTGTATATCTAACTCTGAATTGTACCCCACATTTTAAAAAAAATTATAATAAATAAATAAATACATAAAAGCTGTAAAATGTGCAACTGTCAATAAGTTTTATACTATTTTTTATTTTTTCTTACTTTAAAGATGATTAAAATTCAGGGTTGGGTATAGAAATGTTGATTATGTAGGGATTGATATGTAAGAAGTGTATAATACTCCAATAACTCTTTTTCCTTTTACATAGTATAATATTGCTTTCAAAGTGACAACTATTTTGTTCCTCACATAAATGCCGAATGTTTTATTCTGCATAAATTGAAACTTCTTGAGAATCCACATGTATATAATCCTTGTTGATAACTGAACCTTGAGGATCAGTGTACCTAAGTACTATTCGGAACACAGAATGCAGGATAAATCTTAAAAACTTTAGAAAATAAAACAGCATCATTATTTAATACAGCTATTTCCTTTCGTAAAATTTGTGTACGATTTCTGCTAGTTAACTTTGAACAGATGTTAAAGAAATGCAATCCTTTGAGAAAAGATTCCCCTACATATTTGAAGGAATTATAAAATCACATTCCTCTTATGTTTCAAACCAATTTATATTTTTCAAAGTGAATTTCCATGGAATCACCTAGTATTTTCTCTACCTAAGACATAATGCTGTACTATGCAACAAAGTCTCAGATTAATCTGATACTTTTAATCAACAGGCATTTAAATCATGCACACCGAAAAACA
>NW_007052941.1:0-978 GCF_000164805.1 Carlito syrichta
TATAAAAACAATGAAAACTCCCCCCCAACAGAAGTAACTTTATCTAATAAACAATAACAAAACAAAAAATGAAAACAGAAGAATCTGTCTTCAAGGATAACAAAAAAAGTGAAACAAATATGGGAAATCCCAAAGACTTAATGAGTTAACACCTAAAAAAGGGCTTCCCAGATTCCAAGCAATAGGACACTTCCAAAATGACCTGATCCTGATGACAGACATAAAATTCAGACTATGGATGGCAAAGACATTCACTAAAATCCATGAGAATGTGGACGCACCCTTCTTACAGGTCATGAAAACAGTACACAATAAGAAAGACATTCTAAGAACCACACTGAACTATTGGAAATGAATTCATTCCTGGAATTTCAAAATGCAACAACAAACCTTAACAACAGATTTGACCAGATGGAAGAAAGAATCTCAGTACTTGAAAATCAAATGATTTTTTGTTTGCTTTTTAAAACAGGGTCTCACTCTTTCACCTAGGCTAGAGTGCAGGGGTGCACTCCTGGCTCACTGATGCCTTGACCTGGACTCAAGTGATTCTCCTCTCATCTCATACTCCTGAGTAACATACTACAGGTGCACTCCACCACACTCAGCCTTTTGTTTTTGGTAAAAATGAGTTCTCATTATGTTGCCCAAGCTGGTTTCAAACTCCTAGGCTCCAGTCATCTTCCTGATTTTACCTCCCAAAATACTGGGATTACAGATGTGAGCCATCGTGCCCAGACATGGAAGATCAAGTTAATGAATTAACTCAGTATGGCAAATATGAAGGGAAAAGAATGAAGAAGAAAGAAAGAAGCCTACAAGAACGCTGGGATTATGTACTGAGACCAAATCTACAGTGGATTGGCATCCATGAAAGAGAAAGAGAAACTGAGAACACGCTGGAGCAAACCCTGCAAGATACCAACTAAGTAAACTTCCCAAATCTTGCTAGACAGATGGGCCTTGCAGATACAAGGG
>NW_007052942.1:0-984 GCF_000164805.1 Carlito syrichta
TTTGTTCTCTGATTTTTTTACTGTGGAAAGTATAGGATATCAAGCATCTACTTTACTTAGAAATGGATATAAAATAAAAGGAAGAGAACTAAACCATCTGTCTTCTTTCATACTCATTCAGAATGTTCTTCCAGTCTACAAAGAAACAACCTCTGCCTACACTATTTCTAGCAGTGATAATATAATTCAGACCTTGTGGAATTGTTATCATCTCGGTATTTCTTGTGCGTTTGCTGCTATATTTCCAGTGCCCAGCCATAGTATGTGCTTAATAAGGACTTGGCCTAATGAATAAAAACAAGAACCAATGACCAAAAAACAATCGATGCACTCCATGTATTGTTTTCTGTGAACTACTCCTTATTCCTTTCTTCTGAAAAATATCCCTTCTTATTTTGGTTTGAAGGGGAGAGTCATATTCCTGCAGCTACTGAAGAGTTGTCTACTTAAGTTGGAAGGGGGGATGGTTGTGGTTGGATACACTCATCTTTGATCTTCTCCAGGATATGTAAGCCTAAGGTTCAAGAAAACACCTCTTGATTGTTTTTGGTAATACATCATGTGATGAGATTTTTCAGATTTGCTGGAAGCTATGTTTCTAGGAACATGAGTCAGGCTCAGAAAATAAGAATAGTGTGCAGAGTGAAGTAGAAGTGAAAGAGTTCAGGCTACTTTCATTCTTCTTTTTCAGGTGTTACTTAGAACCTGCTGTTTTTTCTGTAATGGTTTATGGTTTGAGAGTCTTCCAGGAGATTCTTCTGCTCACTAAATTGGTGAGATGATCAAATGTTCATGACCAACATGTTTATTATACTAATCTTTAAGCCCATATTTGGTTCCTTTCTTGGCTATTTTAAAAAGGTACAGGATATGTATGTAATACATGCTTTGATGTCTAATGGGAATTTATCTGATTCCTTTAAAAGATTAATAGAAAAGTAGCAATTGCTAAAATCTCTTCATCATTGGCAGTCCAAATTTTTA
>NW_007052942.1:1861-3393 GCF_000164805.1 Carlito syrichta
AAAACAAAATAGGAGCTACCTATTTAGCCAACTCTAAATTAGCACTCACATAAAATCTTACTGAGATCCTTCCCAGAGGTTGCTATTCAGCATTAATAAATTAAGCCTGAAGATAAATTAGGCCAGATGTTGCTCTCTGATTTTCACTTAACAATGGACAGTAGGCATTAGGCCCACAAGGAATGAATCATCTCAATGCATGCTACCTATAGAGAAAGCTTTGAAAGTGCTATTAACTCCCCTTACATTCAGATTTAAAAGATAACTATGCATGCCATTGGGTAAAGAGAACACAGAATAGTACAAACATCTGGATAATCTGTATGTGTTCTGGTGCAGGAGCAACAGGCATATAAAAGCAGTTCCACATTATGGGAAATGAAAGCAGTAAGATGAGATTTTTGCTTTGTGATCCTTGCAATTCAGAGATGGTCTTACCTATAATAATCATATTTAGGTGCCTGTGCTTCCATATAAAGACCAAAATTTTTGAAAATCAGAAATTTGCTGAGAAAATGAATGTCTCCTGTAGGTAAATTATACCTATTAAAAATTACAATTGAGCATATAAGGGATTGCACATTTACAACTCCATACCCATTTGAGAAAAGGATTGGAGGAAAAATTATAGAAACCTCCTGGCTTTGAGAGCTTATAGCATGGACCAGATGGCTGAATATCAGTGAGTTGAAGGGTTGGACATTGTTCATCTGGTATAAGACGCATATGGTTAACACATTTATGTGGCATGAAAACCTGCAGGCTTTCAAGACGAGTTTTTATTTTTCCCCCTTTGCCTACAAGCAGGAGTAGGGCTCCATGAGGAGTCTGTCATCTTCCATGAGTTTCTGTATACTATATCTAGAAAAGACTGGAAACTGGTGAGAAACAACCTGAGGGTAACTGAACCTTGAATGGATGAGAAACATAGACAGGAATCTCTGAAAAACAGACAGGAGGAGACGGGGCAAGATGGCGATGGCATAGGTGAACTTGAGATTCTCTGAACGTGAGTTCCCAAAAAGGCTATTACTTCTCTTCCTCCAGCCCCCAGTCCACCACAAACCGTGCTGGTGCCAGGCCCGGGAACTTCAGTCCCACGCAGGGCCAGATATTGCGGCCCCCCCCACTGCTGCTGTTCTACTCATGTGTGGAAGTCTCTGGTCCCAGTCCCCTCCAGATCCCTCCCCAGCTGCATTGTCTCCAGCCCGGGCAACCGGCACCAAGCCGCTGGTCACACAGGGAGGCTCTGGGCACCCATCCCTCAGAGACACCAGTCCCATTCCTGGCTGAAGTACTCTGTAGGGGGCCCAGTGCCACTCTCGCTACTCACTGCCTGCCCTTTGGAACTTTGGAGCTCTGGAACTCCGGATCCACCATGACTGAGGCACTCAGCATGAGACCCCAAGCCAGAGGACCCAGACAAGTGGAGAAAAACAGATTTGCTTAAACTGCCTCGCCATTCTCCAGGCAGAGACTTCCATTGCCCTGTCCAACTATCAACAAACTTTACCTCATTTCCTAGGGCCGGA
>NW_007052943.1:0-1095 GCF_000164805.1 Carlito syrichta
TCACTCTGTTAGCTATTTTAATGGTACACAGATTGATATTTAATTTGATGAATGATATTGTTGGATTAATATCTAATGTATTTATTATAATTTTCTATTTGTTGTTCTTATTCTTTGTTTCTATTTTTTGTCTTCCACTTTGTCTTTGCTTTTCCTGGTTTTGGCTGACCATTTTATATTTCATTACCTTTCATTTTTTAACATATTATTTATGTTTTTAAACTTTTTTAGTGGTTGCTCTAAAGTTGGTAATACATCTTTACAATTAATTCAACTCTACTGTTTTCTGTCCCTTCCTCCCTTCCTCCCCCCTTCCTTTTTCTTTCTCTCTTTCTCCCTTTCTTTCTTCCTCCCTCCCTCCCTTCCTCCCTTTCTCTCTCTTTCTTTCTCTCACACTGTCACCCAAGCTGAAGTGCAGTGATACAATCATGACACCATACCTCAACATTTTGAGTTCAGGCAATCCTTCTGCTTCAGCCTCCCGAGTAGCTGGAACTACAGATGCACACCACCACATCCAGCTAATTTTTTAAATTTTAGTAAAGACTAGGTCTCACTATATTGCCTAGGCTAATCTTGAACTCCTAGATTCTTGCCTTGCCCTCCCAAAGTGCTAGGGTTATGGGTATGAGCCACCATACTGTCTCCCCAAGACCACTTTCGAGTAGCACTATACCACCTCATGTGTAGTACAAGAATCTTTTAATAGCAAAATATTCCTAATTCTTTCTCCCTATTTATTGTGATATTGCTATTATTCATTTTCCTTTTACATAAGCTAATACAAACTGTTGGTAGTCTTAATTTGAACAAATTAAGATCAATTAACAATAAGAAAAATAAATGTTTTATCATACATTCAATTATATTTTCTCTAATGCTCTTCCTTTCTGTTTACAGATCTAAGTTTCTGACCCATTTTATTTTCTTTCTCTCTATTGCCTGAGCCAAGCAGGTCAAGACTGCAGTGGCTGTGAACATGCCATTATACTCCAGCATGGGTGACAGAGTAAGACTCTGACTCGAAAAAAAGAATAATTTTTCTTTACATTTTTTAAAGGACAAGTCTACAGGTAATACTTTTTTTTAAATAAA
>NW_007052943.1:2601-3621 GCF_000164805.1 Carlito syrichta
TCAAACTGACAAAAATGTGGGACCCCATGACTGGTGTCCAGGGATTTTCCCTCTCAAGTTTTCCATGCTGTGCCTGCAGCAGTTCATCAGAGTTCAGGTTTTCCTACATTAGTGCTGGCTCCTGTGGAGGTTTCAATCCTTGGGTTTCTGCTTCAGAAAGCTGTGATATCTGCATTCTCCAGTCTGTCTCTTCAATTTCTGGAGCAGTGGTTTTCCCTGCAATCTCAACTCTCTGAAGGATCTAAGAAGAGTTGCCCATTTTCCATTTGTTCAGCTTTTTACTTATTATTAGGATAGAATGTCTACTCCAAGCTTGTTGCATGTGGTACAGGGAAACTGGAAAGCACTCTCATCTTTTAAGCTCAATTCCCCTCCATAGTTGAGTAAATATGAACCATTCTGGGAGGAGGAATGGGCAATGGAGAGAGCATGACCAGAAAAGAAAAGGGTGTATAGGTGTGCTCTGAATGTGAGGGTCTCAGAGACAGTGGGGCATGATAAAGAGAGCCACCGGAGTGCACAGTCTGCCCTGGCCATCACTTTCTCCCTGGCTACAACAGGATGGGATTGCTTCCCTCTTAATAAATAAGTGGGGAGCTCCATGGAGCTGCAGCTCTGCTTAGCTTCACTGGAATCATCAACAGTTCACTCCAGACTGGAGCTCAGGGGTCCTAACAGTCACTTTGACTTCCTTCTAGCACCCAATGGGGTAGTGTTGCCTATTGGTTGAAAGTGTGGTCTCTGTGTCCAGCTCCACAGTGCCACCCCACGTTTACCATGGTATCTCTGCAAAGTACTAGCCCTCTCCATGTTCCAGCTGTCTTACCTGTGCGATGGGCTTAGTAAAGAGTCCTGCCTTGTTCAGTCATAGTGAGGAGAAAGTGAGCAAATGCCTCACACAACTCAGAACAATACCTGGTCCGTGGCAAGTGCTCAAGAAAGTCACAAGCTTTTATTATTATAAATACCCCATGGGTACCTGCATGTTCTGAGGTCTGAGGGGTGTCTCTGTAAATGTAT
>NW_007052944.1:0-957 GCF_000164805.1 Carlito syrichta
CCCACATTCAGCTAATTTTTTTTTATTTTTATTTTTTGTAGGGATGGAATCTCACTATGCTGCCCAGTCTCAAAATGCATTTTCCTACAAGTCCCTCTCTATTTCCCTGAGCATTATAGGAATAGCATTTAACATTTATGTGACAATGGTGCCCAAGACCGCATTTAAAGTCATTTGTTTATTGAAATACTAATGACAATGACAGTGAGATTCAGCCATGCTGATTTGAGGTGTTCCTATTTCAGAGATGGGGTGAAATGCTCTGACCCTCCCTGCCCCATACATGCATTCTCTCTGATGAAATTCCAACCTGTGGGAAGAGGAGATTCTTGAAGTAGCATTACAGGTACCAAAAATGCCTGAAGGAAAGTAACTTGAGAGCCTTTCAAAGAATGGTATGGCTTAGAGTTATTTGCTCTTGTTTTGGAAAACAGGAAGAAATGGTGTTGTTTCACATTTTTGGAACTAAGGTTTAAGGTCACAGTCTGAGACATGGCACTTTCCATTCTCACCAAGTCTGATAAATTTCTGCTGCTAGTATGGATTCCTCAGGGTGGCAGATAGGTACAGGGGACTCAAAGGCTTGACTGGAGTTCTTCTGAGGGCAGCACCGACTCCTTGTAAACACCCATCATCAAGTAAGTCTCCTAATAGACAACTGACCTGACTTTGGGGAAAATAACACTGAAAACAACCTAGAGTAAGTTTTAAGGTGAACTTGACTTACTTGGCAGTCAGAAGATATCAACTTCCAAAGGAACTTTGGCACATGTGTGTGCATTACAGAAGACAATCTCTGGTGTGTAGACCCCACCCTCCCAACAGCAGACCACTCACATCTCAGTTTCTGTTTGAGTAGGACAGTCACATTCTCAAGACTTAAAATATAACCCTCAGACATGCCTGAATTTTAACTGTAATGTCCTCATAACCGAAGTTCTTATCAGAGATCTCCAT
>NW_007052945.1:0-995 GCF_000164805.1 Carlito syrichta
CATAGAATCACAGCACTGCTAAAAAAAATTGCATCATATTTGAATCACTTTTAACAACTACATTTTTAGACTAAAGTATCTGCAATCAGGATATTCTGGCATCTCCAATGGGTCATATTTGCTTTGCATGTATGTAAAAGATTGATTTATAGACTTTTAAAAAAGCCAAGGAATGCTATTTCTTTAATTTTTGTGTCAATCTCTTGCTAAACTGAAATAATATATAGTTTTTAAGCAGTTATTTCTTCTTCAGGTACCATTCAACATGGTTCACACTTTCCAGGCTAAGTTTGAGATGTGCCATTTACAAAATTATAATTTCTGATTACCGACTTGGTGAGGAGGCAACACTGATGGACATGCTAAACACTGACCTCGATGTAGCAATATATTAAGTGACAAAATACAACTCTGAACCGTAGACCTTTAAATTGTTGTTTGTGTATACAGTCTTTGCATATTTGTAGTGAAATAAATATAAAGAATTGGGTAAATCATTCATTCTTTACACATTTTTACTTAGGCACTAGATAGAAAGAAGAATAAGTCATTATCTTTTAAAAAGAGGTTTATAATACAGTTGATGGACAGTTGTACTAAACAAAGAAGCATGCACTGTTACAGCTGTTGTAAAAGATGTGTATGGAGTGAGTGTTATTTAGTGGGAGCATTTTACTCGTTAAGAATAGAGGTTATGCTGAATGCACAAAGGAGATTGCTGATCATTCCATCTGGGATCAAAATTTAAAGATAACAACAAACTAACTGAGGTGTTTTTAAATGAAATATGAATTTTAAAAGATGAATAAGCCCATTTATAATTACAAACAAGTTTGGGGATCCACTGTCTATTCACTTCATGTGGTTTTTCAGGACTCAAAGGTATCTCATCTCACCTTAATAAAAGAGACAGGGGTCAGGAAATCTTACTTGGGGATGGCTCAACTTCAAGTCCACTTGAGAGGGTATCAAGATAAGCAAGAATGGTTTTGTGA
>NW_007052946.1:0-936 GCF_000164805.1 Carlito syrichta
AAATTATAGTGAATGCTATCATTTAAAATTGTCTAACTGTGTCAACTATGTGTCAGTAAGAAAGGGCCACTCAGTACCACGGCACTAAGACATTTACTTGTGTCATACATAATTTACATTATTGAATTTTTATATTCAACTTTGATTGATAAGGAACGAATTCAGACAAATTACATTTCTCCTCATGAAAATGAAAGGTGATCTTACCTGGGCAGAAAGCCCTTTGGATTTGAAGGCGTTTTCCTGCACATTCTTCAGGCAGGCTAGGAGAATACAGAAAAAATATCAGTACCCAGATAATTGGTGATTTTGAATCAAGTAGGGTGCTTTGACTGAGATAGGAGCCAGTCAGTAATTTGATGTCTCATCTAAGTAGCCAGTCAGTAATTTCATGGCTCATCCTGGTGAAAGGTTTGGAATGAGTGTTGATGGTCCTTTATCCACATGTACCAGAAAGGTGCCAAAAATAACGGAAAACAGGCTATTAACCTAGTCCTGCATTGAGTTTGTATTTTCATTCTTACCATTTTAATCTGGCAGGGTTTGAGCATTTGGAGCCTTATGGAGATAATATTATAAAACACACCAAAATACATCACATATTCTTACATTCTATGGCCAGCTGCTTTGAAAATTCACCTCAGAGTGGATAGAGGTTAGCCACATTGAACTACGTGGTATCTTGCAATTCTTAGGTTTTGTGAATGGACCAGAAACATCTGGGCATATATGTGCTTTTCATCAAGTGACCATGCCATTCTGTGAGAAAATGAACCTATCACACTCCACGATAGCAAAATCATGGAACCGAATCATCAGCATATCTTTGTTAGACTGAATAAAGAACATGTGGGACAGGCCTCAGTGTGTCATTGTGTAATCCCAGCTCTTTGAAGGCCAAGGGAATTGAATTGTTGGTGCTTGCAGGTTTGAGAT
>NW_007052947.1:0-809 GCF_000164805.1 Carlito syrichta
GTTTCTTCACCAACTTTTTTCACAGGGGTGATAAAGCCCTAAGGATTTAGCTCTTCTCAGTTGACATCACATTTTTTATAATACTAAAATTTTGTAACCCCATCGCTGACATCCTTGCCAAGACAAACTCTTCAGAACTGTCTCTGAAGCTCAAGACTGTTCTTTCTTTCTTAGCATTGGTATTTCTCCAGTGGTGTATCAGCCAGTGGTATAGCCGTTGTGGTGTGGAGGTCATGCTGATTAATAATAGTCACTAGATGTATGCTAACTTATTTGTTAGCCCTTTGATTTATTGTGAAATTTTTCTGACTCACTTATCAAATACGTTTGCTACTAAACAAGAAAAATACTTCAAAAAATGTATCTGATTCATTTGTGTTGACATTTGAAGCTCATCAAAATCATGTTCTTTTTTTTTTTTTTTTTGAGTTGGAGTCTCACGCTGTAGCCCAAACTGGAGGACTGGAGTGCAGTGGCTGCTCCTGGTTACTGCAGCCTTGACCTGCTGGGCTCCACCAATCCTTCCACCTCAGTCTTCCAAGTAGTTGGAACTGCAGGCACTCACTACCACACCCGGCTAATTTTTGATTTATTGTAGAGATGAGGTCTTGCCAAGTTGCCAAGGCGAAGCTTGAACCCGTGGGCTCAGGCAATCCACTCACCTCAGCCTCCCAAGGTGCGGGATTACAGGCTGAGTCACCGAATCCAGCTCAAAATCACGTTCTTAATGATTCTAAAGTACGTATACAGAATTGTTCATGAGTATGTTCTTGATTAGTGAAACATCAGTTGTGTTTATATGTATGTGT
>NW_007052948.1:0-812 GCF_000164805.1 Carlito syrichta
CACAATGCAGTAAGTTCAGTTAAACAAATGAAAACTTGGAAAATAGATAGATAGATGACATCTACCAAGTACCGATAGCCTTCAGTTAACTTTATATAAGGTCACAGCACATTTCAAAAATTCTTTCTTTAGACGGGGAGAGTGGAATCATAATGCAGAACACAGGCTCCAGTCAGAAGCTCCTGTATATGCTGTCTTTTCTGTGTCCCCATCCCAATTACACAACAATAGGGCATGCTCTAGAGTTCAATTTGCCTATAATACACCTTCTCTGAATTTCTTGCTTGCTTTATTTCCATTCCCCACACTCAACCACTAACCTTATCCTACCTGACAGATGCTCGTAAATATTTGTTCAACTTATCTGAACATTACTTAGTGTAGATGAATTTTCACAAACATCTGGTCTTGAAGGAATAGGAGAGTCTGAAATTCTCAGATTCTTAAAATCTTTCTCAGGATATAGTTAAACAAGAATGAATAAAACTTAAAAGACAATACCAACAGCTTTGATATGCACATGACACAAAATTCCATTTGACCACCAAAGGTTTCTCCAGGCACAGTCTCTATAAGCACATAATGGAATCCTTGTGTTTTAGGAACAAACTGCTCACTTACTATATGCTTCCATCTAAAATATCATAAGCTTCTGAACGCAGTGTCAATAAGATTTTTTCTTCTTCTTTTTTAAACTGCTGGTATCAGCAGTAGTACGTTTGAGGACTAACCCTGCCAAAATCCATACCCAAATTTGCTCTGATTAGCAATTAGGCATCATTAGAAGATATAACCACTGTTAGTACCTTTAT
>NW_007052949.1:0-2527 GCF_000164805.1 Carlito syrichta
GGGATAGATAGGGGTCCTGTTTCAATCTCTGCATGTGGTCAGTCAGTTTTCCCAGCACCAGTTACTGAATAGGTTCTCCTCTCCCCATTGGTAGGTGGTGGGGGCTTTGTCGAAGATGAGTTGGTTGAGAAATTGAGGTTTTGCTTCTGGAATCTCAATTCTATTCCATTGGTCTATATACCTGTTCCTATACCAATACCAAGCTGTTTTGATGATTGTAGCTTTATAGTAAAGTTTGAAGTCTGGTAATGTGATACCACCTGCTTTGGTTTTTTTGCTGAGGATTGTTCTGGCTATTCTTGGACGTTTGTGTTTCCATATGAATTCCTGCATTGTTTTTTCTAGGTCTGAGAAGAATGTTGCTGGTAATTTGATGGGTATTGCATTGAATCTGTAGATTGCCTTAGGTAAGATGGACATCTTCACAATGTTGATTCTTCCGATCCATGAGCATGGGATAATTTTCCACTTGTTTGTGTCAACTTTGATTTCTTTGAGCAGTGTTTTGTAGTTTTCCTTGTAAAGGTCTTTCACGTCTCTGGTTAGGAAGATGCCAAGGTATTTCATTTTTTTTGTGGCTGTTGTGAATGGAATTGTGTTTTTTATTAGGGTTTCTGTTTGTTTATTATTGGTGTAGAGAAATGCGATTGTCTTTTGTACATTTATTTTGTATCCTGAGACTTTGCCAAAGGTCTTTATCAGTGTAAGGAGGTTTTTGACAGATTCTCTTGGGTTTTCAAGGTATACAATCATGTCATCTGCAAAGAGAGATAACTTGACTTCCTCTTTTCCTATTGGATACCCCTGATTGCCTTCTCTTCTCTGATTGCTCGAGTCAGGACTTCTAATACTATGTTGAACAGGAGGGGTGAGAGTGGTCATCCTTGTCTTGTTCCAGTTTTCAGGGGAAATGGTTCTAATTTTTGTCCATTTAGGAGTATGCTCTCTGTGGGTTTCTTGTAGATGGCTTTTACTATGTTGAGGTATGTTCCCCATATGCCTAGATGTTCAAGGGTTTTTATCAAGAAGGAGTGCTGGATTTTATCAAAAGCTTTTTCTGCATCTAATGATTTAATCATATGGGTTTTGTTTTGACATCTGTTGATGTATTTAATAACATTTATGGTTTTACGAATGTTGAACCAGTCTTGCATCCCAGGGATGAAGCCTACTTGGTCATGATGGATGATTTTTGAGATGTATTGCTGAATCCAGTTTGCTAGGATCTTGTTGAGAATTTTAGCATCTATGTTCATCAAAGATATTGGCCTGTAGTTCTCTTTCTTTGCTGGATCTTCACCTGGCTTGGGTATCAATGTGATGTTGACTTCGTAAAATGATTTGGGGAGCGTTCCATCTTTTTCAATCGCCTGGAATACCTTCAGTAGGATTGGTATCAGCTCCTCCTTAAATGTCTTGTAGAATTCTGCTGGAAAGCCATCTGGTCCAGGGCTTTTTTTTGTAGGGAGTTTTCTTATTACATAGTCGATTTCCTTGATTGTTATTGGTTTATTTAGGGTCTCAATTTCTTCTTGTTCCAACTTAGGTAGGTTGTGTAATGTCAGAAAGTCCTCCATTTCCTTAAGGTTTTCCAGTTTGTTTCCATACAAGTGTAAGTAGTAGTCTCTAATGATCTTTTGTATTTCTTCAGGGTCAGATGTGACTTCATCTTTTGTGTTTCTGATTGTGCTTATTTGGCTTTTTTCTCATTTTTTCTTGGTCAGTCTAGCTAGGGGACCATCAATCTTGTTTACCCTTTCGAAGAACCAGCTTTTTGTTTCATTGATTTTTTGTATTATCTTTTTGTCTTCTATGTCCTGGATTTGGGCTTTTATTTTGGTGATCTGGATTCTTCTGTTGAAATTAGGGTTTTTGTGGTCTTGCTTTTCCAGCTTCTTTAGGTGGCTTGTTTGGTTGTCAATTTCTGTTCCTTCCATTTTCCTCATGTGTGTTTGTAGGGATATAAATTCCCCTCTTATTACAGCTTTTAAGGCATCCCAGAGATTTTGGTAAGATGTTTCTTTATTTTCATTTGTTTCCAGGTATCTTTCGATCTCTATTTTGATGTCATCATTGACCCAGGAGTTATTTAGCATCATGCTGTTTAGTGTCCATGTCTTTGTGGGTTTTGGGGGGACTTTGTTGGTGTCAATGTTTATTTTTATTCCACTGTGGTCCGAGAAGGTGCATGGTAGAATTTCAGTCCTTTTAAATTTGCTTATACTTGATTTGTGTCCAATTATGTGGTCGATCTTAGAATATGTTCCATGTGGTGATGAGTAGAATGTGTATTCTGTGGTCTTTGGATGGAGTGTTCTATAGGTATCAATTAAGTCCATTTGGTCCAGAGTCTCATTGAGGTTCCGGATCTCCTTGCTGATTTTTTGTCCTGATGATCTGTCTAACGTTGTGAGTGGTGTATTAAAGTCCCCAGTTATTATGGTGTTAGAGTCAATGTCTTTCTTTAGTTTTCCTAGAAGTTGCTTTATGAATGTTGGTGCGCCTATGTTGGGTGCATATATGTTTA